>NC_091143.1:43270821-43336331 GCF_041381155.1 Argopecten irradians
AATACCAACAAACCAACACTTGATATTTACAGGTTCCATTCAGCAATCGTTTTGAAATATATTTAGTAATAAGCTTCGTGTGGTGTTATTTATAAAACATTATCACTTATTTTATTGTAATAAAAGTGGTAGTTACAGTTCCTGCTTAGCGCTCATCATACAGGGAGTGGGACGACTGGTTCGCCTGTTGTCAGTATAATGTGACCGGGTGTGGTGTGTTGCTTGGTGTCTTCAGTGATATAGCACTATAAAAGGGGCAACAGTTCCGCTATACAAGAAGACACAGCATGAATATACCGCAGTCTCCTAAAACACACACTTCGCACAACATACACGCAACATACCGCATACATGGGAGGCCTTCTTTACATGACCATAACTGTTAACAAATCAAACAAACAAGCAAACAAATTATTAGTAAGATGGCATGTTCAGTCGTACCTAGTTTATTTGTCCAAGTTGGACCGTCAAAATTGTACCTGCTACACTTGTCGTCCGTCAACATTTCCTTTAAAGGTGATAAAAACAGAACGGACATGGAAAATGAGATAATACGCTAGAATCATTTGTAATGCCTATCTAAACATATACCAGTTTGATATTTGCTTATATTTTGTCTCTAAATAGTAAAATTAATGAAAGCAATCTTCACATCTTTTCGACGACAGATTTTTTTCTATGACTTACCTCCCTTGAGTTCCGATGAGTTGTGACGTCATCTGAGACAATCAACTACCGGAAGCCGGTGTGCCGATCGCGGAACTGTCAACATTTTAGTCACATGTCTTAGCACTTACGGAAATACACACGGAGAAAAATATGTTATATTTCGACTTATTGGGTAGCGTGATTTATCCCATACATAATGACACATTATTGACGTCATCACCTATGAAATGACGTCACTACATGTAAATAATGATGTCATTAATGTCGCGGGTACATATGTCATGTGGCGTATGGTGTGCCAGGGGTTAAACCACGAATGAATAAGTAGTTCTTTCCTATTCAGTCCACCCTGGAGTTATACGACTGTGCATGTATGTAATTTATAGTTTACACATAAAATTAACCGAGGAGTTTTGATATACATATAATCTACTGGTAATTTTAGACACTAACTTTATTTGCTTAGGAGACCTCCGGGCTCCTTTGATAATAAAAGTGGGGGCCCTGATGGAAATCAGGGGGCCCTGGATTTTGATCAAATTAAATATTGATATTTTTAATTCTTCTAGAATAATCATATATTGATGAATGAAGTAATTTCTTCCTTTTCGGAGATGTTTTTCCTTTGAACCAATTTAGATTCAGTAGGTTTAATAAAAGAAAATCACACAAAAATTGATCGTTGATTGTTCATATTTATTTTCAATTTTCCATTAAAAGCTTAAACGCTTTCCTTTGTAACTGCAACAAGTCTTGTTTGCATATATTATCGAATTCATCATCATCATCAGATTCTTCATTTTTCATCATATATTTGATTACTTTGTTGTATTTCCTGAGAGGTTTTTGTTTTTTTCGCTGGTGGAGGAGTTAATTCCCAACCATCTACTCAAAAACGACATCTTGGAATGTAATCAAAGTCTTTCCGACGCTTATGATAGGTAAGGGATTGGATTGTATTTATAACAAGCGTTTCGGTGATGCCGCTAACATCAAAGATTCACGTACCTTATTCGTTCGTTACACGTTTTGCGAGAGTGCGACTGAATTATTAGTGCTCGTAGTTAGATCGGTAGACACTCGACATTAAGCAAATTCAGTGGATTACCTGTTCTTAATATTATTTTTCTTGTAAAATAGTCAGGGGCCCGCCGCGGCCACAAACGGCAGACAATCAGGGGGCCCGTAGCAAATTTAAGGGGCCTCGGGGCCCCCGGTCTTACGTTAGTGTCGATGGCTGCATATAATCTACTGGTAATTTTATGTGCGAAATAAGATCGTAGCGAAAATTGGGGCCCACCTCTTTTAGACCTACGTTTTAATAGAAAAATCATCTGTTACAAACATACGGAGACATGAAAAATACATGCAGATTAAAAGAAAAAAAATCAATAATTTACAAGTTGTGTCTTTTTGCCCCCCATTTTCGTCGACTGAAATGTTCTCAAAATGCGCATTATAAAAATAAAAGAGGTCCTTCTGCACATTTTTTCATACTTCATTTTAGGGATTTTCATATTTATTTTGGGTTACACAACAATGTGCCGGTGGTATGAAAGCGGTATGTTCAGATCTAGTCCGCCTAAACCTGCCTATATTATTAGGCTTTTTTAATTTTATTTATTTTTTGCCTAATATATAGGGAAAAACAACAACAACAACTAATATATAGGCAGGTTTAGCGGACTAGTTCAAATCGAGCAGGGTTGCGTAATGATATGACGACATTCACAGTTATCATTATTTAATTGCAGGAATTTAAATTCGAAAAATTACCATGTTAAGAACGTTCTAAAGTCATCAAAATACATCGTATAACTCATCTCAGCAATCGTAAATACATTTAGTAATATTTTTCCTTCTCGGGGGAGACCTTAGGACCCCTAAAAAACAAAATATCTCGCCTTAAGCCCTTGCAAAATCATCATCGGTCTCCCCCATAATGGTCAATAGGCTATCTAGTGTGCTGTGGTCTGTGCGTATACTTTTAAAATTTACTAAGGTCGACAGGTTTCTTATTTCCAAAACTACGCACGGTTAGAAAATATAATGAAGCGGTCTTGTAAATGATTTGTGTTTTATAAGAAATATATGTTGTTTCATGGTCCTGTGTTAGTTGAACTATTACATGTGTATCTTGTCCACGAGTACATGTCATCCATATTAGGTCATTGTATCTAGTATCTGTGTTTTGTGTCCCGTCTTTTTTATCGGCCGTACGTGTATTGTTACTACTGTACATGTTATTCTATTTCGTACACATCAGTAAAAACTCATTATAGAACTTTAAGAAAAATAAATAAGTCTAGCCCTTTCTGTGCGGTGTTCTGAAGGATTAAGCTTCAAATAGGAAATATAGAGGTGTGCAGTACGTACATAAGGTGGGATAGGGGCACGTTTATCGCGGTATGATAGGGTTTTGTGATAGGGTATGAAGGGTGGCGTTTTTTTTTTTTTTTTATAAATATGCATTATATGTACATGTATGTGCATGTAGCATGTAGTCTCATTGTAATTTGGGTCCATTTTCTTGTAAAGTCATATTTCTTCTTGTTGGTTTAACTTTAAAGTCTATGTTTTGAGTTTTAAGTTACAGACAAAAGTCAAGCGCAACCCCCCTGAACCTGAGTCCGTGACACACACGTACACGGTGTCAAATGGCTTTTAAAGATGCTCCACCGCCGACAGAGCATAAATGATATTCATCATTTGAACAATAATTGGTGTTTAATCGTGTTATATATATGTCTAATTAACACAAACAATAATATAGAATAATTTATTTCGCTTTTGGTGCATGCGCAATCAGTACTTCATTCCATATAGGATATAGTAACACGGATTTTTTTCGGGATGCAATTAATTATATTTCATGTTTTTTAACTTGAAGTAAAATTAGAAGCTCACAAACTGTTCAATGGTGGTAATGGTGTATAGTAAGTAACTTTTGTAACTGAAGAAAAATACTTAATCGTCTGCTCCTGTTTTTGATAGTTAAAATTTACCATTTGTTAGCGGTGGAGCATCTTTAACATACTGAACATAACAATTTTATAGCCCAGAATATGACGATAAGAATGAGTAAGCTATCGTTTTTATTATATCATTGTATGTTATAGATTATATATTATATACGGATTCATTTCCACTATTCAATATAGCAACTACGCGTAGCGCGACTGTTTTAAATATCTATAATCGCCAATACCGCAACACTGCCCCATTGAGTTTCCCGGCTCTTGTCACAGCTGCTGGTCTCAGATGACGTCACGAATCTACGGCCACCTGGTGATATCAGGGGCGATAAGCGATGCAATTGTTCTAGACAACTGTCGTTGTGGACTTCGTTTCAAGCACATTTTATGGAAATTACGTCAAATACAACCTGTATTTTTTTGTTGGAAATCATAAAGTGCACCACAATAAACAAATATCAACACAAAAAATAGGCATATTTAAAATCTGTTTTTATCACCTTTAAATCGCTACTAGTCCCAGAGCTCTGCATGGATTGCAACCAAATTTTATAGTTTCTGCTCCTGCTTAGCGCTCACCATACATGGAGTGGGACGACTGGTTCGCCCGTTGTGTCATGTACGGGTGGGGTGTGTTGCTTGGGTCGGCGGCATGTTTTTAGTGATATAGCACTATATAAAGGGCAACAGCTATACAAGAAGACACAACACGAATCTCCAAAAAACGCACCTCGCACAACATACACGCAACACATTGCATACATGGGAGGCCGTCCTTACATGACCATAGCTGTTTAATAGGAAGTTAATTAATCAAACAAACTATTTTTGACATCGTCTATAACCAGATCGTGGTACATACCTGGAACCGGTGGCTTTTTGTTTGTTTGTTTGACTAATTAACGTCTATTAACAGCTATGGTCATGAAAGGACGCCTCCCATGTATGCGGTGTGTTGCGTGTATGTTGTGCGAGATGCGTGTTTTGGGAGACTGCGGTAAAATTCATGTTAAGTCTTCTTGTATAGTGGAACTATTGCCCTTTTTATAGTGCTATATCACTGAAGCATGCCGCCGAAGGACACCAAGCAACACACCCCACCCGGTCACATTATACTGACAACGGGCGAACCAGTCGTCCCACTCCCCGTTTGCTGAGCGCCAAGCAGGAGCAGAAACTACCACTTTTATAGACTTTGGTGTGTCTCGGCCAAGGGACAGAACCCAGAGCCTTTCTCACAGGGGCGAACGCTCAACGCAAGGCCAAAAGTGAGGCGGTGCCAAGGAAGGCATTAGGAAAGATAAAGTCAGTTAGGAAGAAAGATAAGATCCTAAATTTAGTCGCCTTTTACGATCATGCAATAGGGGCAGCAGGTACAATTCTAACATACAGCATACAGGGAGTGATATAGCACTATAAAAGGGTTTTAGTTCCACTATACAAAAAGATACAACACGAACATACCACAGTCTCCCAAATTACGCACCTCGCACACACTGCATATATAGGAGGCCGTCTTTACATGACCCTGGCTGCTAATAGGACGTTGAAATAATAAAACAAACAAATTATTAAGACCTAAGGTATATATACTGTTTGCGAATTTGACTGAATATACTTAAAACTCTATTAATTGTTCCTGAGTCGGGGCTGATCCACCCGGTGCCCCACTCGGTCATGTTAACAGCAATTGCTACAAAATCCTGAATAATTTCCTTAACTTTTACGTGATATTGATGTAAATATGAGAGAACAAAATTCTTAACAGCATTCGTCCCTTATGTTTATATCGAGAATTCAGCAAAAAAAATCCAGTTAATTGATCAATTAGTGAAACCCAAAACGAGGCTTTGCACGCGGTACTATCCTGATTTGCATACGGTTGGGTGCAGAAGACAATCGAGGAAAGTCACAATTTGTGTTCAGGTAAGTTATTACCGGAAAGTGTTTCGATTATTCAGTATCTGTAAAGGTGACCTTCCTGATTGGTTTACGTAGTGATCAAACCGTCAAAAAAATAAGATAAGATAAATAACCACTTTAAATCTGTTATTCGTCAAAGTGCGGTGGAAAAAAATAAAACAATATTTGAATGTAAGGTACTGGGTATAATTAATTTACAATATATACATTTGGTCAAACTCCAGCCGGATGTTTGTAATTTTCTTTCTTGAGAAAGTGTTATTTACAATCTTGCACCATATAAAACTACAATTTTGACATAATTTAATCCAAACTTCTAAAATTCATTTTAAAAGTAACATACATAGCATCACTAAGTATCATAATTTGTTCATTTATATCATGGTTATATAAAAACATAGCCGTTCTCGGGTTCCAGGGGTATACCCGAAGAATTCAATTCCAAACTCCAGCGGGATGTTTATATATTGAAATATGATATCTTTGCAGCCAGATATTTAGGAATATTAATTCTCAGATAAAAAAATAGATATATATATATACACACACTTAAACCCGGGATAAAAAAAAATCGGAAAGTTTCTTTTTTACCGTTCTTGCCAGGGACTCAATTTCATAATAGTTACATTCTTCTAACAACTCTTGCAGATGACACCGGGTTTCAGGAAGGAGCCTGACCTGTCCGTTAGTTTTAAAATCACTCTGAAATGTTTGTCATCACTGTCGAGAAAATATGTATATACGTGATCCACTTCGTAGGGCTGAAAGGGATGCGTTTTCTTGAACATACCTGCCAGAATACCGGATGGGTCACTCTCCAGTGTTTAGCACTTGTTTCAAAGCGGTCTCCGCCAACGTTGACGATCACTCGCTGAGCCTGGTTGAGCACCATCCCTTTAAGCTTGACTTCATGCCTAGGTTTGCTGGTGGCAGTATAGATGAGGTCCGATGATTCCACGGAGTATGTACTTGGAGCGGTCAACGAGAGCTCATCATCCTTTGAGGTGCTGAGGTCAAGGACAACCACCTGGACCTCATCTACAAGAGAGGAACCGGCTCTGGTGGCTCGACCTATACCTCGGGGCAGTTTCCTTTTCTTGTTGTATGGTTTGCTTGGTTTTGTTTGGGCCCTTCTAAGTAGCACAATCTGGGGTGCTTTTCGTTTAAGATCTTTATTAGCTGGCCTATCCTTAGGCTGGATCTCCTTCTTTTCTGCATTACTCTTCGCAGGGCGTCGAATGACCTTGACATGCCTAGACCTCTCCGTCTTGTTGGGGGAACAGCATGTGTTTTGAGTGTCTTGTCTGCTGAGGATGGCATGGCAATCGCTACACTGAATATCTAGGTTTCTAACTAAGATGGTAAAGACCAATGATTTAGAAATAGAGGTAAGGATTAATTGTGTGTTCGATGTATGGTATCAATGCGTTCGATCCACGGTATCACTACACCTAATAGAAATTAGAATGCATTTCGTGTACCCTCTAGCCTCATACACCATCAATATAGCTCAGAAAACATGTCCAATGTTTAAGTAAGAGTGTCATTTTAACGGAACAAGGCAATATAGTTTGTGAGCGTAGAATGGAAATATAAGCAAGACGAATCTGACGATTTATCCTTACTTATATACATGTATATTTGCATTTATATGTGTGTGTTCGAGATATGACGTCATATTCAGTATACCTGAACAGGTTATAATGAAAATATGGAAATGAATGTTCATTTCACGAGCTTTATTAAAAATGTGAAGTATAACAGTATGACTTATACCCAGAGACTACTTTGACAGAGTCTGATGACAGGTTTATGCCTGTTTCGTCTATGTTCAATATACGCTGTGGTTGGTCAACGAGGTTCTGCATGGTTAGCTCGTCCTTCAAAACATTGAAATAAGAACTAACGCGCTCTGGCTTCATCATCTTAAGCGCACACCCGCCGTTCCCTCCACTTTTCTGCGGGAATGTTTCCTTTACACTTAAATGTAACATCCCTCTTTTTAGCAAGGTGCAGCAGACCTTTTAAAATTTTGCTTACTAAACCCAACACCATTTGGAATCGATGAGATGCCGTGTTTATGAGGAACTCATCCGCCTTTTCTAATACAAGGGCTTTTCCATTTATTGCCCCTTCTGGGACACGCCCACTTACCATGTCCCCAAGACTTGACTTCGGGACATTATATTTTACTGCAGCCTGCCTTACACTGTTTCCGCTAAATTAACCTCATTGACGGCGACACTCGTGGATTCCGCTGTCCAATTATTACGTTTTGGTCCCATTCTGTCAAAGTAAAACCAAACAACAGGTAGAAGTATAATCTAAATTTACATCAAAACTTAATAAAAGACAATTTCAACTAGTTTATATTTGCAAATTAATTGAATACGATTAACATCGTTCTCTGCTGCCATAAACTCAATATTGCATCTCTGCATGGGACCACTGATATTATTTTTTAATTTTGATGGTTCGTCTTTGGCTTTAAGCTAGACAAAGCCCAATCTGATTGGACAAAGCCATGTGCTATTACATATCGAAATATATCTACAATATCAAGTGTTTTTTCTCCCCTTTGCAAATATTTCTTCCCTTTCCTTTGTCGGCACAAATTGCAATAGCGTTTGTCGTACAGATTTTCCGCTTCATGTTTGACTTGTCCGATTTCAAGACTTCTTGGTCCCCAGTGGCGCATTCCTACAGCAATTCATACACGCCTATAATTATACTATATTTTCAGAAAAGAAATGAAGAATATCTTATATAAGGGTTAAATTGAATAGTTTTTTATTAGCTCACCTGGCTCGAAGGGCCGGTGAGCTTATGTCATGGTGCGGCGTCCGTCCGTCCGTCTGTCCTTCCACATTTCCTTTAAATCGCTACAAGTCATAGAGTTCTGCATGGATTGTAACCAAATTGGCCACAAACATCCTTAGGGGAAGGGAAACGGAACTTGTATAAATTTTAGCTCTGAACCCCCGGGGGCAGGACTGGCGGGGCCTAATAGGGAAAATAAAGGTTAATCCTATAAATCGCTACTTGTCCTAGAGTTCTGCATGGATTGTGACCAAATTTAGCCACAAACATCCTTGAGGGAAGGGGAACAGAACTTGCATAAATTTTGGCTTTGAGCCCCTGGGGGCAGGAGGGACGGGGCCAAATAGGGGTATTAGAGGTCAATCCTATAAATCGCTACTTGTCCTAGAGTTCTGCATGGATTGTGACCAAATTTGGCCACAAACATTCTTGGGGGAAGGGGAACAGAACTTGTATAAATTTTGGCTCTGACCCCCCGGGGACAGAAGGGGCGGGGCCCAATTAGAGGTAATAAATATTCTTATTCCTTCAAAAAGAAACAATGGACCTGTATTCAGAACATTACTTGGCATTACAAACCATGAGAGCGATACTGGGCCTCTTGTATTATGGATATAACACAAAAATAAGAATATATACTCTTAAATGAACCGTAATTTTTTTTACAGTAGGCTTAATAGGACGTTAATTTATCAAACGAACAAATATGTAACTATCACCTTATGTCTGATATAAATTATGGTGACATTGAATTGGTATTTTATGATATTGCATGATTCTCATCAAGTTAATGTTAACTTCCATCATGGTTTTCTTTACCTGTATACATGTATATATTACATAAAATACACCAAAACGGTATGAAAACATGTTATGAAATGGCTGATGAAATTAATTCTTCAGACATCTGAAAATGGTGATTTGTTTATCATTTTTTATACCTCTACATGAAATGTTTTGAGAAAAACACTTTATCATAGCCATATTTAGTACAAACTAAATATGGCTATGTAATTAATGTGCATAATGTTATTAGTTTTCAATAGAAGAGTTTTCAGGTTTTTTTTCTGTGTTTCTAAAATTAATTTTAAAATGGCCTTAATCTGTCAATTAGTTTTACAGTTTAAGATAGACGATTGACAGTGACACAATATATTAAGAAAAAAATTATATACATATATATTAGCTATATTAAGACAATTGGTTGATATTTGTAGCGGTATCAAACTGGGTCGATCATCGGTGACCAGGTAGCTCAGTCAGTAGAGCACTAGATGCAATTATTTGGTCTGGCTGCTATAGTTTCTCCTCTCCTGTTACATATATATCTCCTATCATAATGAAGTTTGATAATTTTAACGTCCTATTAACAGCTAGGGTTATGTAAGGACGGCCTCCCTTGTATGTAGTGAGTAGCGTGTGTGAAGTGCTAGGTGCGTGTTTTGGGAGACTGCGGTATGTTCGTGTTGTATCTTCTTGTAAAGTGGAACTGTTGCACTTTTTATAGCGCTATATCACAGAAGCATGCCGCCGAAGGCACCTGGCAATACACCCCACTGGTCACACCGACACCGGGCCAACCAGTTATCCCACTTCCTACAGTGTCTGGCCGTGCCGAGTTGTATGCAGGAGCAGAAACTACCACCTGGTCACATAATACCGACACCGGGCCAACCAGTTATCCCACTTCCTGTGTGCCGAGTTGTAAGCAGGAGCAGAAACTACCACATTTATAGACTTTGATGTGTCTCGCCCTAGGGGGACAGACCCAAAAGTCTTCCTCACAGGGGCAATCACTCAACCGAAGGTCAAATAATGAGGTGGTGTCAAGAGAGACATTAGGAAGAAGAATGTAAGTTAGGGAGAAAGAAAAGATAAGACCCTAAAAGAGAAGGGGCAATGAGGGGCAAATATTTTGCCCAATCATGGATTTTCCTTACTTTCACACCATGATTACCTTAATATAGCGACGTTTATGAAAATTGCATTATGAATGAATTCTAAAGTTGCGTTCCATGGCATATTTTTTTTTTACATATTCTTGTGTACTCTTAAGGTGTCTGTGATCGACATAATACTGAAATACGTCTTCTTCTTCTTCTTCTTAGAAATAATAAATATATAACTGATATGTTCCCCTTTAGTGTATGTTAATGTATTTAGCGATGTATGTGTATCCTTATTTTAGCTTTTTCAATTCGTTTTTGTCCGTGGTCCGTCCGTTAACAATTCCCGTTATCGCTATTTCTCATAAAGTGCTGAAGCTATCTATCCCAAATTTCATATGTAGATGTAGGTTCCCCTCGGGCCCAAATTGTGCATATTACATTTTAGGACCAATCTGTCAACAAGATGGGCCACCAAGGTAGCCATCTTGGATTTTGATAAAGTTTGTTAGCGCTATTTATCAGAAAGAATTTTATGGATCATTCTTAAATTTCATATGTAGGTTCCCCTAGGGCCCTAATTGTGCATATTGCATTTTGGGACCGATCTGTAATCAAGATGGCCGCTAGGCAGCCATCTTGGATTTAAATAGTTATCCCCCGCCCAACAAAGATGGCGCGGGATATACAAATGGGTTCCGTCCATTGGTCTTATGGTCTAGTAGTGCCTTTTGCTATTTTTAGGTTTTCATTTTGTGCTTTTTTTCTGTAACCATAGAAACATTGCTGAAAAATATCATATTTTTGTACCAGGATCGTTTCCGCAGCATAACTCTAAAACCAGCAGATATTTCCACGAAACTTCATAGACACATTCTTTTTATGGTCTTGTAGTACCTTTGCTATTTTTTTCTGCACTTTTTCCGTTACCATGGAAACATTGCTGAAAATATCATGGTTAATGGTAAATGCTACTTTGCAAAATTTGTGTATATAGTCTAATATAAATGTCAAGGCTGTATACCTGATTCAACAATTGCAGCCTCGCTCTACTTGGCCCTGCAGGTAGGGCGTTAGAATTGTACCTGCTGCCCCTATTGCATGATCGTAAGAGGCGACTAAATTTAGGATCTTATCTTTTCTTTCTTCCTAAATTACTTTATTCTTCCTAACGTCTCCCTTGACACCACCTCACTTTTGGCCTTTAGTTGAGCGCTCGCCCCTGTGAGGAAGGCTCTGGGTTCTGTCCCCTGGCCGAGACACACCAAAGTCTATAAAAGTGGTAGTTTCTGCTCCTGCTTAGCGCTCAGCAAAAAGGGAGTGGGACGACTGGTTCGCCCGTTGTCAGTATAATGTGACCGGGTGGGGTGTGTTGCTTGGTGTCTTCGGCGGCATGCTCCAGTGATATAGCACTATAAAAAGGGCAAAAGTTCCACTATACAAGAAGACACAACATGAATATACCGCAGTCTCCCGAAACACGCACCTCGCACAACATACACGCAACACACCGCATACATGGGAGGCCGTCCTTACATGACCATAGCTGTTAATAGGACGTTAATTAATCAAACAAACAAACAAACAAACAAATTAACACAGATACATGGGAGGCCGTCCTTACATGACCATAGCTGTTAATAGGACGTTAATTAATCAAACAAACAAACAAACTTGAATTATACTCCATCTTTTTTTAGCTCAACTTCCTTTTTCCTGGGTTTTTTTCATACACATAAGTCTCCACAATCAAACTTACTTTGATATCTCCATTGGCAGGGGATCTGAATGACTATGTGCTTGTTAAGTTTGTTATCGTTATTTCTTACAACTTACTGAAGGGATCTGTCTCAAATTCCATATGTAGGTTCCCCTAGTTATGCATATTGCGTTTTTGGTTTGATCGGTCAACAAGATCGCCGCCAGGCAGCCAATTTGGATTTTGATAGTTTAAGTTTGTTATCGCTATTTCTCAGAAAGTATTGAATGGATCATTCATATGTCTATTTGTTTGTTTGATTAATTAACGTCTTGTTAACAGCTATGGTCATGTTAGGACGGCCTCCCATGGATGCGGTGTGTTGCGTGTATGTTGTGCGAGGTGCGTGTTTTGGGAGACTGCGGTATATTCATGTTGTGTCTTCTTGTATAGTGGAACTGTTGCCCTTTTTATAGTGCTATATCACTGAAGCATGCCGCCGAAGACACCAAGCAACACACCCCACCCGGTCACATTATACTGACAACGAGCGAACAAGTCGTCCCACTCCCTGTATGCTGAGCGCTAAGCAGGAGCAGAAACAACCACTTTTATAGACTTTGGTGTGTCTCGGCCATACCAGCATACAGGGAGTGGAACGACTGGTTCGCCCGTTGTCAGTATAATGTGACCGGGTGGAGTGTGTTGCTTGGTGTCTTCGGCGGCATGCTTCAGTGATATAGCACTAAAAAGGGCAACAGTTCCACTATACAAGAAGACACAACATGAATATACCGCAGTCTCCCAAAAACACGCACCCCGCACAACATACATGCAACACACCACATACATGGGAGGCCGTCCTTACATGACCATAGCTGTTAATAGGACGTTAATTAATCAAACAAAGGAACCCAGAACCTTCCTCAAAGGGGCGAACGCTCAACTCGAGGCCAAAAGTGAGGCATTAGGAAAGATGAATAAGTCAGTTAGGAAGAAGAGAAAAGATAAGATCATAAATTTAGTCGCCTTTTACAATCATGCAATAGGGGCAGCAGGTACAATTCTTAAGCCCTACCTTCAGGGCTAGGTTCCCCTAGGGCCCTTGTTGTGCATATTGCATTTGAGGACCGATCGGTAAACAGGATGACCGCCAGGCAGCCATCTTGGATTTTGATAGTTATAGTTTGTTATTATTTCTCAGAAAGTACTGAAGGAATCTTTCAAATTTCATTTGTAGGTTCTCCTAGTTGTGCACATTGCATTTTTGGACCAATCTGTCAACAGGATAGCCATCTTGGATTTTGATAAAGTTTGTTATCGCTATTTCTCAGAAAGAATTGAATGAAATATTCTCAAATTTCACATGTAGGTTACCCTTGGGCCCTAGTTATGTATACTGCGTTTTTGGATTGATCGGTAAACAAGATGGCCGCCAAGCATCTTGGATTTGATAGTAAAAGTTTGTTATCGTTATTTCTAAGAAACTTTTGAAGGAATCTTTCTCAAATTTCATATGTAGGTTCCCCTAGGGCCCTTATTGTGCATATCGCATTTTGGGACCGATTTGTAAACCAGATGGCCGCTAGGCAGCCATCTTGAATTTTGAAAGTTAAAGTTTCTTATACTCATTTCTTACAAATTACTGAAGGGATCTGTCTCGAATTCATATGTAGGTTCCCTTAGGGCTCTAGTTATGCATGTTGCGTTTTTGGTTTGATCGGTCAACAAGATCGCCGCCAGGCAGCCAATTTGGATTTTGATAGTTTAAGTTTGTTATCGCTATTTCTCAAAATTAATTGAATGGATCATATTCTCACATAAATCTATATATGTAGTTTTCCCCTATGGCTCTCGTTGTAGGATACGTAGCTGCATTTAGGACACCGATCAGGCAGCCATCTGCTTAGGTATATGATAATTAAAGACTTGTTATGTTATATCTCAGAAAGAACAGAAGGAAATATCTTTCTCAATTTCATAATTTTGGGTCCCCCTTGGGCCCTAGTCTAGTGGCAGTAAGCTTTATTGGACACTGATCGCGGTAAACAAGATAAGCCGCTAGGCAGAGCACAAATCTTGATTTTGATAGTTAACAAGTTTGAAATCGCGTTATTTCTTACATCAAATTAACACTACAGGATCTGTCTCCAAAATCCATATGAAGGTTTCCCCTATGAGCTTATTACTTAAGCATACTAGGGTTCTTTGGCTGTATCGGTACAGCGAGATTGCGGCATAGGAATGCCCTCATAGATTTTGATACAGCTAAAAGTTTAGTTATCGTGATTTTCTTCAGAAAGTACTTGAAGGATATCTTACTCACAATGCGCAATATGTAAGTGTTCCCCTAGGGGGGCCCTAGCTAGAGCAAAATTACATTTTGTGACCTTTTCCCCTACGGGCCCTAGAGTGTGCATATTTAGGCATATTGGGATAGGGATGGGACCCGATACGTGTAAAACGGAGCTGGCCCGCCTGGAAAAGCCATCTTGGACTTTTAATATAATTTGTATAAAATTTGTTATCGCTATTTTCCTTTATCTCAGCAAGTCATCAGTTTTAGACTTCAATTCAAAACTCCTTAAATTAGAAATCATCCAGTATCTAAAGTTTTTGGGAATACCAACAATTTTTACAAAAGTATACACATAGTACATTGTTTTTCCAAAACAGTCTCAAGATAAACCGATCAAGATGCCAACACCTAAATCGAGGACAGAGAAGTTACCATCAAATTCAACATATCAAATGGTCATATCCAAGTTAATTTATTACTGATCAAAAACAAGTTCAGATGAGATTTGCAGTAGGAGTGGTCAATATTGTATCGCCAAGCAAAATGGATACACATGATAGTGTAACGTTAGAATCTAAAGGACTGAATAGCATGTGTGTTGTAACTTTGGTAGGTGAAACGACTACAATTGTAATTGTATTATAATAGCCATAGCAAAACTATTGGGGATTCGATATCAGAGATTAACAGCTAATAACTATTTACATACAGATTACAGGGGGGGTGTGATATTACCTTCATTAAAATCTAACACACATGTAACCTCAAGAAACGTTAAGTCCAAACTTGTAAAATACATTTAAGGAGTCGAAAAGCTTGACAAAAGAGGAGTAATAGTACTTACGTGTACTACAGATAATGTAAGATAAACTTGTGCATTAGCATATTAAACTACGTCAATAAACAGATTCATAATTGTATCTGTATTTAAGTGGTGTTACAGTTATTGCATTTTTTCACCATACAGACAAATCGATATAAACACTTTTAGAATTATAGACACTGTCCCCGTATCCCCTATTGTGCACTACGACTCAACAAGAATTTTTGTTTTTTTATAGCAATTGAAATGCAATAAATGGGCATATAGTTAAGGTCAATCCACAACATTTGGTCCACAACTTTAATTCTTATTTTGACAAATGCTCCATAGGTCTCAAATTGTATTAAAATGACTTCTTAAGATATTGTATTATGTAAAACATACATATAAACTAAGAAGTAGTCAAAGGATTCATTTAATATGGACCACTGCAGTTACAGAGTCTTAGCCTTACCTGTCGTCTTACACACTGTATCACTCCTATTGGTAACGGATCCGGCCCCGGTTGTTTGGTATCTACTTCCGGAAACATTCGTACCCAAACAAAATGAGAGGGGTAACGTGCTAAATCGCTTTAAAAACCTCGATATTATTTAATTTTGTTTATTGAAACCTAACAAAATTAGAACAGTGAAACGCTTAACATTATAGATATGTCCCAAAACCATTGTATGTCGAAAATGAGAATAAAGTCTCGGTTATTGTAATTCAAACATGTAACCTGGATGGGATTTCCTATGCAAATCTGAGAAAATTGCGTGAGAATATAGGTAGGGCGCTTAGAATTGTAGTACCTGCTGCACCCTATTGCATGATCGTAAAAGGCGACTAAATTTAGGATCTTATCGTTTTCTTTTCTTCCTAACTGACTTTATCTTTCCTAATGCCTCCCTTGGCAAGGCAACCGCCTCACTTTTGGCCTTAAGTTGAGCGTTTCGCCCCCTGTGAGGAAAGGCTCTGGGTTCTGTCCCCTGGCCGAGACACAACCAAAGTCTATAAAAGTGGTAGTTTCTGCTCCTGCTTAGCGCTCAGTACACAGGGAGTGGGACGACTGGTTCGCCCGTCCTTTTCAGTATAATGTGACCGGGGAGGAATGTGTTTGCTTGGTGTCTTCGGCGGCATGCTTCAGTGATATAGCACTATAAAAAGGGCAACAGTTCTTCCACTATACAAGAAGACACAACATAAATATACCGCATTCTCCCCAAAACACAATTACGCACCTCGCACAACATACACGCAACACCACCGCATGCATGGGAGGGGGCCGTCCTTACATGACCATTAGCTGTATTCATAGGACGTTAATTAATCAAACAAACAAACATATCTCAAGATATCGGATGCATTTCTTTAAGGTAAGATGTTGAATGAAGAATAAGGATAGAACAAAAAACTATCTATCACTTCAAATGTATCATAAATACATCATGTGTGCCATAATCGATGATGTTATAGTGAGCATGTGTTAACTAGAGTGTACGTGTTTGGTACGTACGAAATTCCGGTTTGGTATTCATTAGTATATACGGGTTGGTTAACAACCTGGTTAAAAATTTGAATCACAAATAAAAACATAGGATAACTTAATGAGAGTATTATCATTTTGTGCAGCTCAAATTAACATATTACACAGCAAGACCCGATACCATAATTACAATCATAGAAAAAAAAGTAAATTTATATACATGTAAGATTTGTAATCCTAGGCAGGTGTTTTGGCTAGCTTATAGATATATATATACTATACAGTATGTAGCTTCGTCATATCAAAAAATATATCGGGGAAAGCCGGGAAAAACACCGCACGCAATAAAATTATGCAACAATTAATTATTAAGCATTGTAAATACAAATCAAGTCTTAGAAACTTTTATACAAGTTTCCATACTCATGCGTAATGTTTACTCGTGGTATTTTTGGGTTACTATGTTTTTTATTCACCCCCATTTGAGGAGACACATTTTCTCCCATACTTCGCAGGGATATCCCGCGGTTGCTAGGGAAAAGATAACTCTTTCTTACACAGGGGGGTTGTACGTGACATCATCAATACATGCGGGCGTAATAGCTCCGCGCATTGTAGTTGACATAAGTATGGGAGAAAAAGAATCAAACATGGGTCTGTGAAGTAGATAGGGATATCACAACCCTCGTGAAAGATTTTGGCCGTCAACCTTCGGCAAGCTTCGGGTTGACCGGCCAAAATCTTTCGCTGGGGTTGAGATATCCCTGTCCACTTCACAGACCCATGTAAGATTCTATTAATCTTTGTGTTCTATTTACAGATTCGCATTTCATTACATATAAAATTAATATTGATGCTCCACCGCCGACAGAGCATAAATTATATTCATCATTTGAACAATAATTGGTGTTTAATTGTGCAAATATATGTCTAATTAACACAAAAAATAATATAAAAAGACTGATTTTCGCCTTTGGTGCATGCGCAATCCGTACTTCATTCTATATAGGATATAGTGCCGTGGAATTTTTTCAGGATGCAATTAATTTTTTTTCATATTTTTAACTTGAAGTCAAATTAAAAGCTCAAACTTTTCAGTGGTGGTAACGGTGTAAAGTAAGTAACTTTTGTAACTTAAGAAAAATACTTAATCGTCTGCTCCTGTTTTTGATAGTGAAAAAACACCATTTGTCAGCGGTGGAGCATCTTTAATATTGATGTCATGATATTTCTAAACCAATTTATTAACAGTATAATCTCTCCCGTGATGTTATCTACATTGTTCAAGTGTTTATTTTTATGAAACAGCTTATATCCAATTCTCCATAATTTACTGGCTGTGGTGTCATTTCAGTTGTTCGACTGCCCAATATCTATTTAAACAGCATTCCTATTGAAAAGAAAAAGGACGTATATGAAATCCTTGGAAAGACGTATCATCAGGAATCCCTCAAGGATCCGTGCTGGGCCCACTACTGTCCGTAATATTCGTGAACGATCTACCATTAATGTATATTCAAAATTATAAAATCATAAAATGTTTCGTACGAAAATAGTCTGGTCAAACAAACAAAAAAGATTTCTTTCGTGCGTCCTTTTTGCTTGTTCGTTACTTTAAACGTTTGTTCGTTCCTTCAGTAAATCGGATTTTACTATCCTCTGTGAAACGCGTTTTCTGTGTATATATCAGACAAGTGCCCTAGTTGTGCCTTTTGCTATTTCAAACCTTCCATTTTTGGTATTTTTTGTAGTCTTGGAAACTAGTCAAATTACCAAATTACTGTCTATTTTTGTAACCAGCTGGTTTTCTTTCAGTTTCACAATAAACGCATTAATAAATAACTCTTACTAAGCGCAAGGGATTATGCCAACCAAACCGTATACAACAATTGAATATACCAAACCGGAATTTTTGTGCGTACCAAAAACGTACACTCTAGTTATAACATGCTCGATAAACATCATCGACGATGGCAAAAAGGATGTATTTACGATAAATTTGAAGTGGTAGATAGTTTTTGTTCTACCCTAATTTGAAATGCATCCGATATCTTGAGATATGTTCATATTTTCACGCATTTTTCTCAGTTTTGCACGGAAATACCATCCAGGTTACATGTTTGAATACAAATAAGGAGGCTTTATTCTCATTTTCACATAGAATTGTTGGATATATTAAATTTTTAAGCTTTCACTGTTCTAATTTTTGAAAGGTTTCAATAAACAAGCTGACCGCTAAGCAGGAGTAGAAACTAACACTTGGTGTGTCTCGGCCAAGGGACACAACCAAAAGCCTACCTCACAGGGCCGAGCGTTTAACAGGAGGCCAAAAGTAATTCCGACGCCTTACCTGCAGGGTGGCCGAAGTTGAGGTGACAAATTTACAGGTTAAGTTTTTGCTAAAAAAATTTCTAAGAAAACCGCGACTACAAATCGTAATAATAATTGAACATAAATCCTAATGTTAGCGTCCATACTGGTTTCTAAAATTGGTGATTTTACCGAGAAAACATTTTGTTGTAGGTGCCGCGACGTCAATAAGTTGTAGTGCATGGGTGGTTTTGAAATGTAGCCTCTTCAGACGACATTAGTATCATATTGCATGAAATGAACTAGTTATACACTCGTAGGTATGACGCAAGGAAGTCATTATTATAAGACTTTCTAAGCTATTTGGCATTATGCAGGGAGGTCATATAAGACTATCTAACTAGTGTTATGCAGGGAGATCATATATCAATTTCACTGTGCACATGTGACCACGATGCCGGCAAAATCAGTAAGTTTCGGTTTTTGGCTGATTGGTGGTTTTAGATGACGTTGATAGTATTCCATTGCTAATCGAAGGAAGAGTTTAACATGTTTTGTCTGAAAACCATATCAGTTTACTTTGAAAAGATATGCTTTTAACAAAGAAGGCGCAAGAAAAAAGATCATATATATTACGGAGGTCAGTGTAAGCACACTTAACTTGGTCGATCGCAGAACATGGATAGCTATAGCTTGATCATAAAAAGGATCCTGTCGGAGGAGATATTAAAGATGTCGCTTATTACGTTATGTTTTCTTTGGTTTGTTATATTTACGTTCTATTGTCATTTCAATATCGGATGTGTTGCTTGGTGTCTTCGGCGGCATGCTTCAGTGATATAGCGCTATAAAAAGTACAACAGTTCCACTATACAAGAAGACGCAACATGAATATACCGCAGTCCTCCAAATCACGCATCTCGCACAACATACACACAGCATACATGGGAGGCCGTCCTTACATCACCATAGCTGTTAATAGGACGTTAATTAATCAAACAAACAAACAAATTCAGTATCGCTTCTCGCATATGTGGCGTCTTGCACATGTGAAGTGCAAGTTTTTAGAAGATTGGTATATACATGTTGTGTATTGTAAAGTGGAATTCTTGCCCTTTATAGTGCTATATTACTTAGGCATGCCGCCGAAGACACCAAACAACACACTACATCCGGTCTTACGATGCAGACAACGGGCGAACCAGTCGTCCCTCTCAATCTCCGTTATGCTGAGCGCCGGGGTTAAAAGTGTCTAAGTAAGGCATGAGGAAGAAGAAAATTAGTAAGAAAGAAGAGTGATTGTCATTATGGGAATTAAAATTAAATCTTATTCTTTAATTCCTAACTGAGAGTCAGATATATCGTGTGCAGTTCTTTGCTGGCATACGTTAATTACACGCCACACGTATGGGAGACTGTCCTTGAATCAATAGAACAAATGACTTATTAATCGTAGTATTTGACTGAAACAATTCTGAGCCATTCAATAACGAGATGGCGTCACATCAAGTAATTCATTTTGACAAAATCCTACTACATTGTATACAATATACATTTCTCCCTCAGTATAATTTCCGTGTACAATGCTATATAATCAAAACAAAAATATTATTTTTTGCAAATATTTTATTGTTTTATTTCCGGACTTGTGAAAGGAATCTCGGCAATATATAAGATGATAGATAAAGATGAATTAGTTGATCTACAATGAGAAAGAAATCCATTTTAGTAATTGATAAGATTAGCGTTTAGTCTATTTTCTATAAGAAAAAAAAAGATTGAAAAAAATACATTGCATTCGGACTATTTTAAGAACTTATCTCATTTATTCAGAATATATTTATTTTTTTATCAATTATTATTAACATGCAGATATATTTTCAATGAGTGGCACTTTAAACATGATACTTTTCATTATGTCATTATGTATAGCAAACAATTGTTTACCTGGAATTTTTAAGGTTTCAATATCCCCCGATTACAGGACTCGGTCTCATAAATCTGCTTCCGTATCCACGTCCGAAACTTCCCAGTCCGTAGTCTCCGACGCCGCTGCCGATGAAGTTGGCTAATCTAGGCCTGTATCCATTATAGCCCGAAAATCCTAGATCTCTTCCGTATCCATAGTTAACAAATGGTCCAGGTTGATAGGAAATGGGATTATCTGATAAAGAATAGGCTGAACATGTATAAAATTATCTAAGGAGTGATACACATATACTAATATAACATAGGATGTTTAAAAAACACATATTTTTGTCGCGTTGCAAAAAGGCGACTTATCTATTACTTAATATTTGCTTTTATCGCCTCATGTTTTGCCATGATTTTAGCCTTTGGAAAAAAGGCTCCTGGTTCTGAACCCTGGCCAAGACACACCATAATTAATCTATAAAAGTGCTTCAAACCCAAGCCAACCAACATCATAAGATAACATTTTTTGACGATAATGGTTTTTTATTATTATTATAACGACATGGTTTCAGTCAGGTTATTTTCCTTCTAACGTTTGATCATACGCGACTTACGTGAGCGCCGCCGACGAGTCGAGAAGTTGACTAATTTTGATATTTGGATACAGTTGCTGTAAAGCTGTTAAGTATATATTGGGACAACGTTTGCAAATATCAAAGTGATAACTTACCATCATAATGACATAAAGCACCGGCCACGAGACAGAACAGGAGGAACACTACTTTTATCATGGTGGCGGGTAAATGGAGACTGGAACAGATTTTTAAAATATCATATGGAAAAAAGAAAAAATACATAATTATGTCCCCCCCCCCCCCCAAACAAAGTGGGAGGGCATATTATTTTTGCTCGGGTTATTATTATTATTATTTTCTTCCGCCGGAATGGTTTCCGACACTTTTCTCGGAACACAGAACCTCTACATAACTGATTAAATCAACATAAATCAACAAATTAACCAAATGTACATGAAGATGAACCCGTCAGCAAGACTTTTATAGTACTACAATACAGCCATGATCACTACCAAACCAATTCCTCTGAAAATAGCGTGATATTAGGTATGTACATTTTAGGAGACCCTGAATTCCGATATAAAATTACTTTATGATTAAATCCCTTAACAAGATGCTTACGCTTACAAAATGTATTTTACAAAGAAAACTTAATACTAAAGCACTTGAGTGAAACACAATGATGTTCACTATCATCAAAGCAAAAATAGACACACTTACCTAAACGTCGATAGAGTATGGTTTTGAGTGAAGATTGTGATTGGTTTGCTGAAGTCTTCGTTTCATATTTAATTTATAAGAGTTCTTCAGAAAAAATCAGGAAATTCTTGTCAACTCTGATCCAAAAAAAATCCTTATTGTGAAGGTAACTGAGCTATGATGGTCGTGACATATTCACACTTCAGGTGCCCTGAGTACAGTAAATTACACATTCCACAACAATAAAACTGCCCGAGGGTATAGAACAACGCGCAGCTATAAAACACTTGGGTCATGTGTGTCATTGTCTTTCAATAAGAATCTTCAATCAGAAGATGAACTTTTTTGAAATCATCCCATAATTGCATCTAGATTGTCTTTTTTCTTTAGTTTACACAAGCAATTGAGGATTAATATGCACGTTTTTTGTTTGTTTGTTTGTTTGATTTATTAAGGTCCTATTAACAGCTATGGTCATGTAAGGACGGCCTCCCATGTAAGCGGTATGTTGCGTGTATGTTGTGCGAGGTGCGTGTTTTGGGAGACTGTGGTATTTTCATGTTGTGTCTTCTTGTATAGTGTAGTTGTTTTTTGACATTCGTTTGTTAAAGCTGCAGCAGGCATTCTTAAAAAATAGAATGAAAGAAAGAAAGGCCGATTGTAAGACAGATTTCCAAAGATGATATTTATCTTAATATTCCTTACGGTTCTCTTTCATTAAATTTAACGTTCATATTATCACCATGTGATCTCTCATATCAACATTTTCTTTTACTCTTAATTTTCTATTTATATACGATGACACCGTCATTTATTGTCAGCAGCATAGAGTTCTATTACATGTCATGTCATCGTGATGAGAAGAAAATGCACGTTTTGCATGAAATACATGAAAAGTGTACCTATACACTTTTTAGTCTGGTATTTGTTTCCTCTTACTCGTATTCATATATTTATATTTTCTTGTAGTGTATACGTATCATCATTGAATTCAAATTTGTGTTAAAATCAAATTGGCATTGACTGACTCGGGCGACGGTTCAAAAGGGTTCAAAATGGCTGAAATTACCACAATGTTCTATTCAGTTCTTAGGTGTGATGCAATGGAAACATTTACTCTTACTCTTAAAGAGTTTACTATAACATAGTGTATATATTATGATAATCTCATTATTGTGCATGTTTTGTTTTCAATTTCCATGGGAAATGCGTTAATCTTCGTAGGAACAAGTGAGATCGTCTCTGGTTTTAGTCCCCTAGCCTAAGCAAACAAATATTTTTAAAGAACGCTTAGCACAAATGGAATGGGCCGACTGGTTGCCCGTTGTTTACTGTCCTAGTCTTTGTTAAATTTGCATAACGTCAAAAAATATATACTAAAAATATCTTCAAAATTCGATCTGATCTTAAATCAGAATGATCAGAATGAAGGGTTCCAATCAATTTCTACTTGAATACATCAAGCTCAGTGATATGAAGTATACATAAAGTCGTTCCACATTTGGTACCTGCTCGTTGATTTTTAGTTAATGTGATACTAAAAATAAACACGCCATGCATCTTATATATGTTATGTAGACTGGTATGATAGCGTTTGCTTTTTTAAGTCTCCACAATGTATTTACACTTCATTTACTTAAATAATTGACTGAGGGCAACCATGTACTACTTCCTTTGCAAAATATTTGAAAACAAATATACAAGTATTTTGATACTTTAGGAATGCATAATCGGTATTCAATTGTATATGCGCGTTTCTTATATTCCTACTTGCTGTCTGATATTGAAATTTCAATTCCATTATATACATTCCTTGTAAAATGTAGTATAACACAGTCATAAATAGTTATGTATGGTAACGAACTTTCCATACGCAAAAACAACGCTGGTCTACAGCCTCGGGCATCGTTTTGATCACTTGTTTATTATCATAACTCGCTGGGCACAGGTCACTGGATCGGCACTGGTCACTTCCCGTAATAACGACAATTTATGGCGTTTTTACGACTAAATTTCGACAAAAAATCCCTTAACTTCCAGTTGTATCAGTATAAATATGACAGTGAAACTTCTCCAAACCATTCTCAATTTTCATTCTACATTGAATAACGACGTTCAGGTAATATCGACATCTCTTTCGTATTGTATTCATCTTCTCATGATATTCATGTCGTTATCACAATAATGTTTCAGTTAAATGTAGCATATGATTGTTTTCTTATCAGTTATTAATTTTAGCATCATCTTTTGTTTGTTAACTAAAATTCCTATTACAAATAATTGTGTTACAGTCCTTGCCCATCTGTAACCATGATGAAGGTAGTACTTATCCTGTCCTGTCTGTTGGCTTGTGCTTTCTGTCATTACTATGGTATGTAGTACCAAGTACTCTGTGATTGTTGACTTTACATCATTAAAGATGCTCCACCGCTGACAAATGGTGTTTTTTCACTATCAAAAACAGAAGCAGACGATTTAGTATTTTTCCTTAGTTTTGGTTATTTTACACCATTACCACCATTGAACAGTTTGAGCTTCCAATTTTACTTCAAGTTAAAAATATGAAAAATAATAAATTGCATCCCGAAAAAATTCCGTGGCACTATATCTTATATGGAATGAAGTACTGATTGCGCATGCACCAAAGGCAAAATAAATTATTTAAAATTATTTTCTGTGTTAATTAGACATATATATATATATATATACATGATTAATCACCAAATATTGTTCAAATGATGAATATCATTTATGCTCTGTCGGCGGTGGAGCATCTTTAAGTAGACATATTGATTCAATTGACATAATATTTTAAAGCATAACACAAAATCACGAATTTAGGATACTATTTATTTCGTAACACGATGGAAATTCGACGGTGTTTTAAAACTTGAATGGGAAAGACCATATGAAATGAGTTGATTTTTGCTTGCGGTAGATACATAAGAACTTTGTGTGTACAATTGATTTCATCTTTTTTACAGACACTTCGTATGGCTATGGCTTGGGACCAGTAATTGATGTTGGTTTTGGAAGAAATGCTGGCTATGGTGGACTTGTATCCGGAATTAGATATGGTAACAACTTCCCTGGGGTATACGGACAAGGCAGTTTCGGACGTGGATATGGAAGAGCGTGGCCGAGACAAAGTCCAGTTGTATTCGGTGGATATTGAGACCGGTGTCATTTCAGGTAAATTAATTGATTTCTTATTAAAAAAGTATTAGATTAGATTATTTTCCTTTGTGAATAGCATATTCAAACACCGACAAACTCAAGCCAGGGTTTTACATATAAACTTCATTATGAACAAAGTCTGTAACAATTATTTTTTATCTTCTGTGTGAAGAAAAATATCGTGAATACACTGTAGAAAGTATTTTGTAGCTCATGCTTACGCATATCTTCAGTATGTTTAACATTGTCCTCATAATGTTATTTAACATGTCGTTTTACTTTTCTTTTGCAGAATCGCTTCATCAACGTATTTTTTCATATTTGCTAAAACTATCATGTTTGTTTACGGAATATTTCAATAAAAATTTTAAGTTAATGGAAACGTGATTTTGTTTTAATTTCAATTTAAGCGAAACGATTGAATAATATGCAAAAGAAATATCCTTAGTTGTAATGTACCTTATAGTTATATCGTATTAAAATTACATATTTTCAATCGCATGTAACTGAAATAGCTAGATTGTTCGCATTTCTACCCTCTCCCCGCCGATGTCGAGTTACCGAGTGTTTAGACTGGTTGTATATGGTTACTCAACGAACTCAAATATAGAAATTCTTTGTATATTACGTAAAAGTTAGAATATATGTGATTTGACATTGTCTGGCCAAACGTGTGGATATATATGTGATTTTCGGTCACAATTTGACATTGAAAGAACAAAACAGTTTGTCACATGACATCGACAGGACAAAGGTGTGCAGTGATTATTTTTCGTTGATAGGACAAAATAAAAGTTTGGTACTGCATGTTACACAAGTCAAGAAAAGATTTTCATAGCCCATTAACACCAATATGTGTCGTTAGTATGAAGTAGATGTACAGGCAACGTAATCAATCTACATGCATATAGCTACATGTTAAAAACGAAAATTGAAAATATGTATTCTATACTATTATTCTATTTCTATTCTATTTTATTCTATACTATATTCATGTATTGTAAGTGTGTATTTTTTAATTGACATGATTATCTTCGTCTGTTGCCACATTATTACCGAGTTTGAATCTGGTCATAGACTGCATCCGTTTCTGAGCTACTCTAAGTTTCATCTTTGTTCTGTTTTTTTTACTGATGCTCAGGGAACGCAACCGATTGTATAGTAATGTACATTTGTATTTTATAGACATTCACATTAGTTTTATTTTGTCAGCTTCATTTTCTTTCCTTTTGGGCAAAGGGTATGATTTGCTGTTACCACAGGTTTACGATGCGCAAAAAAAAAAAAAAAAAAAAAAAAAATTACTAAAAATACTGAAAGGTTGTTTACTTAGCCCTGTATATCCCATCTCCAGAAAATGGGGTAATTAATTTTAAAATGCTCTGAACACCACAGAATCATCCGATCTATATATTTTTTAGCTTACATTGAAGACAATTCCTTACTGGTCACTATGGTATATGATATGATGGGATTATGGGCGAATTTTATTTCATGTCGAAAGTTGAATTACGAGGATTCGTGTATAAATCTTTAGTCGGAAAAGTACACGCTACATCCCCAATCTGATTAAAATACAGATTTTATAACCACTCGTTATATAAAGGATCTGACAATATCCCGTAGGGGGTCACGTCCAGATGACCTTTGTACCAAACGTGGTCTTCATATCAGATACATTTTCTACACCTTGTCACATCCATTGTAAACGATATTTCGACCCAACATACATATACGATTAGCTCTATTGTGCTCTTTGGGCGAGATGACTACGTAAACGAAAATAATTCTGACAGTTTTTCAATTATTTTGTCCCTGAAATTCACTGTCAAAATTTTGCAAGTAGCAATTTGATTGGCCATTTCCAAAGGTCACCTCGACATGACCCCTAATGGGATTTTCTCAGATCCTCAAACGTAGTGATAATAAGGATCTGTATTTTAATCAGATTGGCTACATCCCCAGGTCACGATTCCCTAGTATTTTTAGGTCATCTGACCCGTCCGATGTCCGGCGTGCGTAAACCTTTCATTCAAACGACTTCTTCTTAATAACTGGAAGGCCCAGGGTACTCATATTTGGCCTGTAGGTTGCTGGGATTGAGGGCTACCAAGTTTGTTCAAATAAATGACCTTGACCTTCATTCAAGGTCACGAGGGTCAAATAGGCTAAAATCTTTAAACGACTTCTTCTCAAGAACCAGAAGGCCCAGGGTACTGATATTTGGCCTGTAGGTTGCTGATAAGGATGGCTACCAAGTTTGTTCAAATGAATGACCTTGATCTTCATTGAAGGTCACAGGGGTCAAATAGGCTAAAATACTTTAAACAACTTCTTGTGAATAACTAAGAGGCCTAGAGACCTGATATTAGGCCTCTGGCATGCTGGGATGAAGAGCTACCAAGTTTGTTCAAATAAATGACCTTGACCTTCATTCAAGGTCACAAGGGTCAAATAGGCTAAAATCTTTAAATGATTTCTTCTCAAGAACCAGAAGGCCCAGGGTACTGATATTTGGCCTGTAGGTTGCTGAAAAGGATGGCTACCAAGTTTGTTCAAATAAATGATCTTGAACTTCATTCAAGGTCACGAGGGTCAAATAGGCTAAAATCTTTAAACGACTTCTTCTCAAGAACGAAAGGCCCAGGGTACTGATATTGGGCCCGTAGGATGCTGGGACGAAAGGCTACCAAGTTTGTTCAAATAAATGACCTTGATCGTCATTCAAGGTCACAGGGGTCAAATAGGCTATAACCATTTAAACAACATCTTGTGAATAATGAAGAGGTTTAGGGACCTGATATTGGGCCTGTGGCATGCTGGGATGAAGGGCTACCAAGTTTGTTCCAATGAATGACCTTGATCTTCATTAAAGGTCACGGGGGTCAAATAGGCTAAAATCTTTAAATGACTTCTTCTCAAGAACTAGAAGGCCAAGGGTACTGATATTGGACATGTAGCATGCTTGGATGGAGGGCTATCAAGTTTATTCAAATGAATGACCTTGAGGTTTTTTTTGCGCGCACGTCGTAAACCTGTGCTGTTACTTTTATAAAAATTGAATTATATTATGCATGTGTTGATGTGCTTTTACCTGATTTCAGCGTCATCATTTGGTTCTTTCATTAGCTTTGATAACTTTGGTGAAAGTCTACTTTTCAATTGACTGGTAGTAGCAGTGTTGTACAACTCGCGAGCTGATACTGGAAACTGATTTTTGTTATCAATTATTTCGAATATAATTTCATCCCAAGAACAAGGATGTATTTGATAGGCTCGAAGATTTTTTTTCAGAGAATTTCCGGTCTTCCAAAAGGTACATTTTTGACGATCGCTTGCTTAAAATCACCTGCAAGCATAGACAAGATATACATGTATATGAAAGAAGTTAGCACACATACATGTACATTAGTATATGTAGTATAATTTTTAACTCACCTGCCCGAAGGGCAAGTAAGCTTATGCTATGGTGCAGCGTCCGTCGTCCGTCCGTCGTCCGGTCCCGTCCGGCGTCAACTTTTCCATTTAAACAACTTCTTCTCCAAAACTTGGACACCTAGAGTCCTGAAATTTGAGTTATAGCATGCTGGGATGAAGGGCTACCAAGTTTGTTCAAATGAATGACCTTGACCTTCATTCAAGGTCACAGGGGTCAAAAAGGCTAAAATCTTTAAACGACTTCTTCTTAATAACCAAGAGGTCTAGGGACCTGATATTGAGCCTGATGCATGGTGGGATCAAGGGCTACCAAGTTTGTTCAAATGAATGACCTTGACCTTCATTCAAGGTCACAGGGTCAAATAGGCTAAAATCTTTAAATGACTTCTTCTCAAGAATCAGAAGGCCAAGGGTACTGATATTGAGCATGTAGCATGCTGAGATGAAGGGCTTCCAAGTTTGTTCAAATGAATGACCTTGACTTTCATTCAAGGTCACAGGGGTCAAATAGGCTAAAAATTTTAAATGACTTCTTTTTAATAACCAAGAGGCCTAGGAACCTGATATTGGGCCTGTGGCATGCTGGGATAGATGGCAACCAAGTTTGTTCAAATAAATGACCTTGACCTTCATTCAAGGTCACAGGGGTCAAAAAAGCTAAAATCTTTAAACGACTTCTTCTTAATAACCAGGAGGCCTAGGGACCTGATATGGGGCCTGTGGCATGCTGGGATCAAGGGCTACCAAGTTTGTTCAAATAAATGACCTTGACCTTCATTCAAGGTCACAGTGGTCAAAAAGGCTAAAATCTGTAAACGACTTCTTCTTAATAACCAAACACGTCTAGGGACCTGATATTGAGTCTGATGCATGGTGGGATCAAGGGCTACCAAGTTTGTTCAAATGAATGACCTTGACCTTCATTCAAGGTCACTAGAGTCAAATAGGCTAAAATCTTTAAACCACTTCTTTTTAATAACCAAGAGGCATAGGAACCTGATATTAGACCTGTGACATACTGGGATAGAGTGCTACCAAGTTTGTTCAAATGAATGGACTTGACCTTCACTCAAGGTCACAGGGATCAAATAACCAAGAGGCCTAGAGACCCGATATTTGGCATGTAACATGCTGGGATGAAGGACTACCAAGCTTGTTCAAATGAATGACCTTGACTTTCATTCAAGGTCACAGGAGTCAAAAAGGCTAAAAAAATTCAACGACTTCTTAATACCCAAACAGTCTAGGGACCTGATATTGGGCCTATGACATGCAGGGATCAAGGCCTAGTGCTACCAAGTTTCTTCGAATGAATGACCTTACCTTCAATCATTCAAGGTCAAAGGGGTCAGATAGGCTAAAATCTTTAAACAACTTCTTCTTAATAACCAAGAGGGCTAGAGACTGATATTGGGCATGTGATATGTTGGGATGAAGCGCTACAAATTTTGTTCAAATGAATGACCTTGACTTTCATTCAAGGTCACAGGGGTCAAATAGGCTAAAATCTTTAAAAGACTTCTTAAAAACCAAAAGGCATAGGGACCTGATATTAGGCCTGTGGCATGCTGGGATGAAGGGCTACCAAGTTTGTTCAAAAGAATGATCTTGACCTTCATTCAAGGTCACAGTGGTCAAATAGGCTAAAATCTTTAAACGACTTTTTTTTGATAACCAAGAGGCAAAGAGGCCTCTAATGTGCTTAGGGATGATATAAATTCTTATTTACTCTATTTGTTAAGTATGAACTATGTATAATTACCAGATTGCAGGTGAGCGATTCGGGCCCATTGGGCCCTTGTTTGTATATGAATTTTTATTTGATTTCTCTCTTTCCTTTTGTTTAAACAGTCTATGTTCTCCACTTCATTAATTTGTTTATTATATCAATGTAGTAGTGATTTGTATACCCGTCACCTATCTGTATAATTCACGTAACGACACGTGTATCAGTACGTGACACAAACGTGTGTTGCACGAGCGATTAAGAAGTTTTATACGTTGATATAAACATCATTTGAACGTCACTGTTTGCCATTCTTTCGTGAGTATACATCTTTTCCTACTTAAAATGTAAGTGTATTATGTTTATACCACAAAACGAACAAGAGGCCCAAGAAGCGTTGACGGTCACCTGAGTGCTGCTAGAGAAAGAGCATTGCACAAACTTGATTCAAATCTGTAAAAAGTATTTACGAATCAGAATAAAATTTTAAAGTTGAACCTCCGTATTAGAATTTTTAGGTCATCTGACCCGAAGGGTCAGGATGACCTATAGTCGTCATGTTTCGTCCGTCGTTGTCCGCCGTCCGCCGTGCGCCGTGCGCCGTCCGCCGTGCGTTAACATTTCACATTTTGAACTTCTTCTCAAGTTCTACCGGTGCGATTTAGCTGAAACTTGCATGAAATGATCGTGACATGGTCCCGACAAAGTGTTGTTATTTTTCGGGTCGATCTGAAATCCAAGATGGCCACCACAGCCGCCATCTTGAAAACACATTTTGAACTTCTTCTCAAGTTCTACCGGTGCGATTTGGCTGAGACTTGCATGAAATGATCCTGACATGGTCCCGACAAAGTGTTCTTATTTTTCGGGTCGATCTGAAATCCAAGATGGCCCGCCACAGCCGCCATCTTGAAAACACATTTTGAACTTCTTCTCAAGTTCTACCAGTGCAATTTGGCTGAAACTTGCATGAAATGATCCTGACATGGTCCCGACAAAGTGTTGTTATTTTTCGGGTCGATCTGAAATCCAAGATGGCCGCCACAGCCGCCATCTTGAAAACACATTTTGAACTTCTTCTCAAGTTCTACCAGTGCAATTTGGCTGAAACTTGCATGAAATGATCCTGACATGGTCCCGACAAAGTGTTGTTATTTTTCGGGTCGATCCAAAATCCAAGATGGCCGCCACAGCCGCCATCTTGAAAACACATTTTGAACTTCTTCTCAAGTTCTACCAGTGCGATTTGGCTGAAACTTGCATTAAATGATCCTGACATGGTCCCGACAAAGTGTTGTTATTTTTCGGGTCGATCTGAAATCCAAGATGGCCGCCACAGCCGCCATCTTGAAAACACATTTTGAACTTCTTCTCAAGTTCTACCAGTGCGATTTGGCTGAAACTTGCATGAAATGATCCTGACATGGTCCCGACAAAGTGTTGTTATTTTTTCGGGTCGATCCAAAATCCAACATGGCCGCCACAGCCGCCATCTTGAAAACACATTTTGAACTTCTTCTCAAGTTCTACCTGTGCGATTTGGCTGAAACTTGCATGAAATGATCCTGACATGGTCCCGACAAAGTGTTGTTATTTTTCGGGTCGATCTGAAATCCAAGATGGCCGCCACAGCCGCCATCTTGAAAACACATTTTGAACTTCTTCTCAAGTTCTACCTGTGCGATTTGGCTGAAACTTGCATGAAATGATCCTGACATGGTCCCGACAAAGTGTTGTTATTTTTCGGGTCGATCTGAAATCCAAGATGGCCACCACACCTGCCATCTTGAAAACACATTTTGAACTTCTTCTCAAGTTCTATTAGAGCGATTTGGCTGAAACTTGCATGAAATGATCCTGACATGGTCCCGACAAAGTGTTGTTATTTTTCGGGTCGATCTGAAATCCAAGATGGCCGCCACAGCCGCCATCTTGAAAACACATTTTGAACTTCTTCTCAAGTTCTACCTGTGCGATTTGGCTGAAACTTGCATGAAATGATCCTGACATGGTCCCGACAAAGTGTTGTTATTTTTCGGGTCGATCTGAAATCCAAGATGGCCACCACACCTGCCATCTTGAAAACACATTTTGAACTTCTTCTCAAGTTCTATTAGAGCGATTTGGCTGAAACTTGCATGAAATGATCCTGACATGGTCCCGACAAAGTGTTGTTATTTTTCGGGTCGATCTGAAATCCAAGATGGCCGCCACAGCCGCCATCTTGAAAACACATTTTGAACTTCTTCTCAAGTTCTACCTGTGCGATTTGGCTGAAACTTGCATGAAATGATCCTGACATGGTCCCGACAAAGTGTTGTTATTTTTCGGGTCGATCTGAAATCCAAGATGGCCACCACACCTGCCATCTTGAAAACACATTTTGAACTTCTTCTCAAGTTCTATTAGAGCGATTTGGCTGAAACTTGCATGAAATGATCCTGACATGGTCCCGACAAAGTGTTGTTATTTTTCGGGTCTATCCAAAATCCAAGATGGCCGCCACAGCTTCCATCTTGAAAACACATTTTGAACTTCTTCTCAAGTTCTACCTGTGCGATTTGGCTGAAACTTGCATGAAATGATCCTGACATGGTCCCGACAAAGTGTTGTTATTTTTCGGGTCGATCTGAAATCCAAGATGGCCACCACACCTGCCATCTTGAAAACACATTTTGAACTTCTTCTCAAGTTCTACCTGTGCGATTGGCTGAAACTTGCATGAAATGATCCTGACATGGTCCTGACAAAGTGTTGTTTTTCGGGTCGATCTGAAATCCAAGATGGCCGCCAAAGCCGCCATCTTGAAAACACATTTTGAACTTCTTCTCAAGTTCTACCAGTGCGATTTGGCTGAAACTTGCATGAAATGATCCTGACATGGTCCTGACAAAGTGACCCCATATGTAATTAATTTTACTATTGCCAAGGTAGTCAGATGACCGTTGTGGCCCTTTGGGCCTCTTGTTATTTTTTGTTTTTCATTTTGATAGTTAGTGTATTATGTTACCTAACCTTATGCTTAAAATTCCAATTTGCTTTGCCAACGTTAAACAACAAAACCAAACAAGAAGTCAGCGATTTTACAAATTTCACTTTTTAATCTATGAAGATTATTTGGTTCCATCAACACTGTGAATTCAGAAGAAGATTTTTGAAATTTTAGCCATTTTGGCCCCGCCCCTCTGGCCTCTGGGGGTCAGTCAGGACCAATATGGATATGGTGTTAAAATGCTATCTCAGGCTAATAATTCTAACCCAGATTAGCTTATTTTCTATGAAAACTAAGCAAATAATGTTAATAAATGTGTTCTCTCTTATATAAACTATATTAAATTTGACCCCCTTCCCTTGTTTGTTTGTTTGTTTGATTTATTAACGTCCTATTAACAGCTATGGTCATGTAAGGACGGCCTCCCATGTATGCGGTGTGTTGCGTGTATGTTGTGCAAGGTGAGTGTACTGGGAGACTGCGGTATGTTCGTGTTGTGTCTTCTTGTATAGTGGAACTGTTGCCCTTTTTATAGTGCTATATCACTGAAGCATGCCGCCGAAGACACCAAGCAACACACCCCACCCGGTCACATTATACTGACAACGGGCGAACCAGTCGTCCCACTCCCTGTATGCTGAACGCTTAACAGGAGCAGAAACTACCACTCTTTTATAGACTTGGGTGTGTCTCGGCCAGGGGACAGATCCTATAGCCTTCCTCACAGGGGCGAACGCTCAACTCAAGGCCAAAAGTGAGGCGGTGCCAAGGGAGGCATTAGGAAAGATAAAGTCAGTTAGGAAGAAGAGAAAAGATAAGATCCTAAATTTAGTCGCCTTTTACGATCATGCAATAGGGGCAGCAGGTACAATTCTAACGCCCTACCTGCAGGGAAAATCTGAGATCCCAGGGCTATGAAATTCACAATTTTTGTAATGGGCATTAAGACCTTCCAATTTATGAAGAGTACTTGGTTCCATCAAATCTGTGAATTCAGAAGAAGTTTTAGCCTATTTGACCCCATTTGGACCCGCCCCTCTGGTCCCTGGGGGTCAGCCAGGACCAATATGGATTTGGTGTTAAAATGCTATTTCAGGCTAATAATTCCAACCCAGTTCGGCTAATATTCTATGAAAAATAAGCAAATAATGTTCATAAATGTGTTAAAAGTTTTGAAGTTTTAGCCTATTTGACTCCTTTTGGCCCTGCCCTTAACGTCCCTGGGGGTCGGCCAGTACCAATATGGATATGACAATAAAATGCTATCTTAGGCTAAAAATTCTAACCCAGTTTGATTAATTGCCTATGAAAATCAAGCAACTAGCATTCATTAATGTGTGTTTTCCTATATAAACTAAAGTGAACTTGACCCCCTCCCCAGGGGGAAAAATGAAACCCCAGGGTCATATAATTCACAATTTTTGTAAAGGACCTGAAGACCTCTCCATCTATGAAGAGTATTTAATTCTAGCAGTTCCGGAAATTTCAGAAGAAGATTTTTGAAGTTTTAGCCAATTTGACTCCTTTTGGCCCCGCCCCTAAGGCCCATGGGAGTCAGTCATGGAAAATTTGTTAATAGGATTCAATGGCCATTTCATTGGGATAATTCTGACAACATTTAACTAATTTTCTGTAATAAATGACCCTGGTGAGGGAGTCAAATTTACTAGTTATATAGTTATACAGAGGACTCCACATAATCGAATAACGGTTATTCGAATATTTCGGTTATATGCATAAAATTCTGCGGTCCCGATTTTTTCTTCTTTATCTTTGTTTTTTTCAACTGTATAGGAAAAACACATTTATGAACATTATTATATTCTAGTTTTAATAGGAAATGAGTCAAACTGGTTAGAATTATTAGCCAGCCTGAAATAGCATTTTAACACCATATCCATATTGGTCCTGGCTAATCCCCCAGGGACCAGAGGGGCGGGGGTCAAAATGGCTAAAATTTCAAAAATCTGAAGCTGACTGACTTCTATGTTTGGTTTTGTTGTTTAACGTTGGCAAAGCAAATGGGAATTTTAGGCATAAGATTTGGTAACATAATACACTAACTATCACGAAGGTTCAACTTAAAAGTTTATTCTAATTCGTAAATACTTTTACAGATTTTAACCAACTTTGCAATGCTCTTTCTGTAGCAGCACTCAGGTGACCGTCAAGGCTTCTTGGGCCTCTTATTTTCCTACCTTTTTGATTAGAGATGTGTCACCTCTTTGACGAATCATATGAAAATCTAAGATGTGTATTCCTACGTGTGATGTCATCATTATCTATATAGATGCCAGAGCTTCACAGATAATCTTCAATTGATCGGCAAATTCATTATGTGCTAGCGCGCATAAATGATTATTGCGATCTCAACATTAATGGGGCCATTCCAATTCGTGGGCTAATCTCCTGTTACATAACCACGTACCTTAGATCTGACTTGTACCTTTTTATAGAGAGTTACAATGTCCCACGATTTGGCTGTCATTTATAGCACCCAACTTGATATTTGATTTTGGCTTGGTTAGTTATATATATTAGAAGTGGACAAGTAAATGTTAGATATTAAAATGTATCCTGCTGTGAGATCATATCGTGGTACACACGCGATAATGCGAATAAGATTTGTTTCATGAATTAGCTTTTTGCTTTGCTTTTCAAGCAAATGGATCACAGAAGAGGCGAGTGTCTTATTCTTACTAAAATGTGTCAGTACCACCCACAATAATTTAGATATTTAACAGACAACTTTAATTGTTTGCCCTAGCCTTTTCCATAAATCACACAAATACATAAATGTCCAATGGCGATGTCCAGAACTGAAACATACATAAAACAGGACTAATTGGTTACAATTGAAAACCAACTGTCAGGGAAGGAGATGTGTTTAGTAACAAATGCATACGACACAAGGCCGCATTTGACATGATTGTAGTTTCGACCATACGTAAGACGATCAGACAAAGCTCTATCAAAAATTTCTAGAACTAACATTTACCCATGCTTTTTGTCCAATAGAAACCCGGGTGCACAACACTTCTTCATCCTCGATAACCCGTGTGACAGAGACTAGAGACCGATTTCGCAGAACGATATTAAATGATGTGTTAAATGGAGTTTTCAAGTCTGGTCACCTGTCACTAATTTTGAAGAATGGCATCTCGCATACCTGTGAATAAAAAGAAATAAAGATCTACCATCTTGCTAAACTTTTATGTGGGGGGTGCCATCTTATGTTGAATTCCGCACCAAAAATTGACCAAAATATTCATGAAATTCTAATATTGATTACCTCCCCCTGTCAGACACACACTTGACAGAATTTTAAAATTTCTTTATATATTTTACATCTACATGTATTGCCCAACCCACACATTAAACATTTGAAACTGATGCACCCTGGATACCCAATCAGCAGGGCTCCGAAACATTCACTCTCTATGAAATCTTGTGCCCAAAAGGGGATTTCCAGGAATCTATTTTTGGTTTGATTCTGCGGTCCCTATAGCATTTTACATATTTTTCAAATTTACCATTTTTGGAAAGCTACATGTCCATAAGGTCTGATTCCAAAATGGGAGTTTGCTCGCTGCATGGGTTGGTCTGGTACTGCAAGCTGTGTACTCGTATCGACGATGAAGATTCCTGTAAGAAAAATTATGAGAATTGAAACAGTTTTGAAATAAAAGTTTAAATATTTCAATGAAATTTGAACCTAGACTTTTGACTTTTACTTATAACTATAGTATAGTTAGTGTACTACAGGGAAATATGACCAATTGAATTAAACTTGGAGGTCAGGGGGAGATAACTCATATTCTTTACCCCCACCCCCCATTTTTGGAATTTCTAGCAAAAAATATCCAGAACTGAACAATTAAGCAAATCAAAGTTCCAGAACTGGCTCAATACTATAGATATATAACTTAGTAAACAATAGAATATCATAAAGAAATGATTATAACATATTATGTCATAATATATCTGATATAACACAGAGAAATTACGGTGCAGCTAATGAAATATGGATACAAAATAGCCCCAAAAATTTCAAATTTGCCCTGATTTTCTGAATCAGATGATTCTAAAATTACAAATGTATACCAATTGATGTAAAAAAGGGAATTATTAACCTCTGAAGGATTCCAAGGACAGATAAAAATCAAATCTAGAGCAACATTTGAACCCGAAAAAACTGGACAGAACTAAAGAATCGTGGCTATTAGAAAGAAAATGATTTTGAAAAATAGAATTAAAAACTTATCCTTCACTCGCATATTGATGTATACTAGTCAGTTACAAGATCTGGAAATGAAAGAATTACACAAGTCACCTCTAAATTTGCACCATCTCACTGCTAAAAAAACCCGTTTACCAGAGACCTACAAATGTACAGACAATGGAAGGGAGATAACTCGAATTTCACTCGACTATCCATCTCGAAGAAATTAATAACACTGATAATTGAACCAAAGAGGTATATGAGAGAAATGTATAGAGAAAAAAAACAAATTATACTCACAATTAAATACTCAGGTCAATTATGGAAAGGTAACTCTGTCTAGTATTTTCATGAAATGAGTTAACTCCCCTTGGCGCTGTCTTCATGTCAGGAAAAAGCTGTTAAACTGGTCGGCCCAAAAGGTACCATGGTCAAAGCTCGGCTGAAACAGAAGAAATGTATAAATTAATAAATAAATGACTAAAATGAAAGAGTTAAAGTAGCTGATTAATGAACACAAAAACAGAAAGTGTTTTATATAGATCAATTAGGGTTCATGGCCATTTAAGGATGTGTCAATACTTGGAGGAACCCAGAGTATCAAAATAAAAACCACCGTCCTACAGCCTGAATCTATTACCTATTCCTGACCAGTCTTAAACATTTAATTTTGAAAAAGAAGACTATACTGTTTATTTTACAGAACCAAACAACACTATATCCATTTGATGAATTTATATATAAAATATTTGACTTACATATACAGATAAATAGAATAGTAATTATGATAAATAGATAAATACAGGGAAAGAGATTATTAGGCTTGAATAACTCCTAATCACAGAGTATCACGCGAATTCAGAGAAGTTTACTAAATATCATTGAAATACACATAATATTCTAAATATTCTAAGTCACCAGACTTCTTACATGTACCCCCCCCGGGCCAGGACCCTAGCCCCTGTGTCATACTGCCCCAAGCCCCTGTGTCATAATCGTGACAAAAACATCTTCTGTATAATCACTTTCTAAGATATTGGTTCATGTGCTAAGCTATATTAACAACATATGTGTAATGTGATTTTTTTCAACAAAATCCACCAATTTACAGTGTCGTTATCAAGACAGAAAGGCCTCCGTACTAAAAATAGCTACCAAATATTTATAAAATACAAGCAAAATACCTTCAACACTCGATTTCCAGCCAAATACATGCAGATTGGGTTCAGTCAAATGGTGTCCAGGGACGCTGAATGACGGAAACGTCATATCCGGTTGTCATCCTATAGAGACCGCAGAACCAAATGATTTCGCTATATACGATATATTAACGTTTGCCGCTGTCAAGGTTAAATGGAGTTTTCAAGTCTGGTCACCTGTCACTAATTTTGAAGAATGGCATCTCGCATACCTGTGAATAAAAAGAAATAAAGATCTACCATCTTGCTAAACTTTTATGTGGGGGGTGCCATCTTATGTTGAATTCCGCACCAAAAATTGACCAAAATATTCATGAAATTCTAATATTGATTACCTCCCCCTGTCAGACACACACTTGACAGAATTTTAAAATTTCTTTATATATTTTACATCTACATGTATTGCCCAACCCACACATTAAACATTTGAAACTGATGCACCCTGGATACCCAATCAGCAGGCTCCGAAACATTCACCTCTCTATGAAATCTTGTGCCCAAAAGGGGGATTTCCAGGAATCTATTTTTGGTTTGATTCTGCGGTCCCTATAGCATTTTACATATTTTTCAAATTTACCATTTTTGGAAAGCTACATGTCCATAAGGTCTGATTCCAAAATGGGAGTTTGCTCGCTGCATGGGTTGGTCTGGTACTGCAAGCTGTGTACTCGTATCGACGATGAAGATTCCTGTAAGAAAAATTATGAGAATTGAAACAGTTTTGAAATAAAAGTTTAAATATTTCAATGAAATTTGAACCTAGACTTTTGACTTTTACTTATAACTATAGTATAGTTAGTGTACTACAGGGAAATATGACCAATTGAATTAAACTTGGAGGTCAGGGGGAGATAACTCATATTCTTTACCCCCACCCCCCATTTTTGGAATTTCTAGCAAAAAATATCCAGAACTGAACAATTAAGCAAATCAAAGTTCCAGAACTGGCTCAATACTATAGATATATATAACTTAGTAAACAATAGAATATCATAAAGAAATGATTATAACATATTATGTCATAATATATCTGATATAACACAGAGAAATTACGGTGCAGCTAATAAAATATGGATACAAAATAGCCCCAAAAATTTCAAATTTGCCCTGATTTTCTGAATCAGATGATTCTAAAATTACAAATGTATACCAATTGATGTAAAAAAGGGAATTATTAACCTCTGAAGGATTCCAAGGACAGATAAAATCAAATCTAGAGCAACATTTGAACCCGAAAAACTGGACAGAACTAAAGAATCGTGGCTATTAGAAAGAAAATGATTTTGAAAAATAGAATTAAACTTATCCTTCACTCACATATTGATGTATACTAGTCAGTTACAAGATCTGGAAATGAAAGAATTACACAATTCACCTCTAAATTTGCACCATCTCACTGCTAAAAAAAACCCGTTTACCAGAGACCTACAAATGTACAGACAATGGAAGGGAGATAACTCGAATTTCACTCGACTATCCATCTCGAAGAAATTAATAACACTGATAATTGAACCAAAGAGGTATATGAGAGAAATGTATAGAGAAAAAAAACAAATTATACTCACAATTAAATACTCAGGTCAATTATGGAAAGGTAACTCTGTCTAGTATTTTCATGAAATGAGTTAACTCCCCTTGGCGCTGTCTTCATGTCAGGAAAAAGCTGTTAAACTGGTCGGCCCAAAAGGTACCATGGTCAAAGCTCGGCTGAAACAGAAGAAATGTATAAATTAATAAATAAATGACTAAAATGAAAGAGTTAAAGTAGCTGATTAATGAACACAAAAACAGAAAGTGTTTTATATAGATCGATTAGGGTTCATGGCCATTTAAGGATGTGTCAATACTTGGAGGAACCCAGAGTATCAAAATAAAAACCACCGTCCTACAGCCTGAATCTATTACCTATTCCTGACCAGTCTTAAACATTTAATTTTGAAAAAGAAGACTATACTGTTTATTTTACAGAACCAAACAACACTATATCCATTTGATGAATTTATATATAAAATATTTGACTTACATATACAGATAAATAGAATAGTAATTATGATAAATAGATAAATACAGGGAAAGAGATTATTAGGCTTGAATAACTCCTAATCACAGAGTATCACGCGAATTCAGAGAAGTTTACCAAATATCATTGAAATACACATCATATTCTAAATATTCTAAGTCACCAGACTTCTTACCCCCCCCCCCCCCCCCCGGGCCAGGACCCTAGCCCCTGTGTCATACTGCCCCAAGCCCCTGTGTCATAATCGTGACAAAAACATCTTCTGTATAATCACTTTCTAAGATATTGGTTCATGTGCTAAGCTATATTAACAACATATGTGTAATGTGATTTTTTTCAACAAAATCCACCAATTTACAGTGTCGTTATCAAGACAGAAAGGCCTCCGTACTAAAAATAGCTACCAAATATTTATAAAATACAAGCAAAATACCTTCAACACTCGATTTCCAGTCAAATACATGCAGATTGGGTTCAGTCAAATGGTGTCCAGGGACGCTGAATGACGGAAACGTCATATCCGGTTGTCATCCTATAGAGACCGCAGAACCAAATGATTTCGCTATATACGATATATTAACGTTTGCCGCTGTCAAGGTTAAATGGAGTTTTCAAGTCTGGTCACCTGTCACTAATTTTGAAGAATGGCATCTCGCATACCTGTGAATAAAAAGAAATAAAGATCTACCATCTTGCTAAACTTTTATGTGGGGGGTTGCCATCTTATGTTGAATTCCGCACCAAAAATTGACCAAAATATTCATGAAATTCTAATATTGATTACCTCCCCCCTGTCAGACACACACTTGACAGAATTTTAAAATTTCTTTATATATTTTACATCTACATGTATTGCCCAACCCACACATTAAACATTTGAAACTGATGCACCCTGGATACCCAATCAGCAGGCTCCGAAACATTCACCTCTCTATGAAATCTTGTGCCCAAAAGGGGATTTCCAGGAATCTATTTTTGGTTTGATTCTGCGGTCCCTATAGCATTTTACATATTTTTTCAAAATTTACCATTTTTGGAAAGCTACATGTCCATAAGGTCTGATTCCAAAATGGGAGTTTTGCTTCGCTGCATGGGTTGGTCTGGTACTGCAAGCTGTGTACTCGTATCGACGATGAAGATTCCTGTAAGAAAAATTATGAGAATTGAAACAGTTTTGAAATAAAAATTTAAATATTTCAATGAAATTTGAACCTAGACTTTTTGACTTTTACTTATAACTATAGTATAGTTAGTGTACTACAGGGAAATATGACCAAATGACCAATTGAATTAAACTTGGAGGTCAGGGGGAGATAACTCATATTCTTTACCCCACCCCCCCATTTTTGGAATTTCTAGCAAAAAATATCCAGAACTGAACAATTAAGCAAATCAAAGCAAATCAAAGATATATCCAGTAAACTGGCTCAATACTATAGATATAACACAGAGAAATAACGGTGCAGCTAATAAATATGGATACAAAATAGCCCCAAAAATTTTCAAATTTGGTGCCCTGATTTTCTGAATCAGATGATATCTAAAAATTACAAATGTATACCAATTGATGTAAAAAAAGGGTTAATAGTATTAACCTCTGAAGGATTCCAAGGACAGATAAAATCAAATCTAGAGCAACATTTGAAAAACCCGAAAAACTGGACAGAACTAAAGAATCGTGGCTATTAGAAAGAAAATGATTTTGAAAAATAGAATTAAAACTTATCCTGTCACTCACAATTGATTGATGTATACTAGTCAGTTACAAGATCTGGAAAATGAAAGAATTACACAATTCACCTCTAAATTTGCACCATCTCACTGCTAAAAAAAACCCGTTTACCAGAGACCTACAAATGTACAGACAATGGAAGGGAGATAACTCGAATTTCACTCGACTATCCATCTCGAAGAAATTAATAACACTGATAATTGAACCAAAGAGGTATATGAGAGAAATATATAGAGAAAAAAAACCCAAATAAAAATCATACTAACACTCATTAAATAATCAGGTCAGTTATGGAAAGGTAACTCCTGTCTAGTATTGTCATGAAATGAGTTTAACTCCCTTTGGCGCTGTCTTCATGTCAGGAAATAAGCTGTTAAACTGGGTCGGGCCAAAAAGGTACCATGGTCAAAGCTCGGCTGATTGTGACCTCTGCACTCGGCTGAAACAGATGAAACGTATAATTAAGGAATTAACTGACTAAAAATTGAACGAGTTTTAAAAGTAGCTGATTAATGAACTCAAAAACAGAAATGTGTTTTTTATAGATCGATTCATTAGGGTTCATGGCCATTTAAGGATGGTGTGTCAAATACTTGGAGGAAAACCCAGAGTATCAAAATAAAAACCACCGTCCTACAGCCTGAATCTATTACCTATTCCTGACCAGTCTTAAACATTTAATTTTGAAAAAGAAGACTATACTGTTTATTTTACAGAACCAAACAACACTATATCCATTTGATGAAGATTTATATATAAAATATTTGACTTACATATCACAGATAAATAGATTAGTAATTTATGATAATATGATAAATACAGGGACTAGTGATTTATGAGATTATTAGGCTTGAATAACTCCTAATCACAGAGTATCTCACGCGAACTTCAGAGAAGTTTACTAAATATCATTGAAATACACATAATATTCTAAATATTCTAAGTAACCAGACTTCTTACATGTCCCAACCCCCCCCCCCACCCACCCCCCCCCCCCCCCCGGGCCACCGGACCCTAGCCCCTGTGTCATACTGCCCCAAGCCCCTGTGTCATAATCGTGACAAAAAACATCTTCTGTATAATCAACTTTCTAAGATATTGGTTCATGTGCTAAGCTATATTAACAACATATGTGTAATGTGATTTTTTTTTTTTCAACAAAATCCACCAATTTACCAGTGTCGTTATACAATCAGAAAGGCTCTCCGTACTAAAAAATATACCAAATATTTATAAAATACAAGCAAAATACCTTCAACACTCGATTTCCAGCCAAATACATGCAGATTGGGCCTCCCGTACTTGGTAAAAATAGCTACCAATAATTTTATAAAATACAAGCAAAATACCTTCAACACTCGATTTCCGTCAAATATCATGCGGATTTGTCATTGTGTCAAAATAGTACAAGATAATCATTTTGACCCATTTCCACCCATTTGTTTGATTTTATAAAACCTAGGTCCCCCTTAGGGAGTCATCGAAACGGATATGGATGTTAAAATTATTTACGGAATCTTTGTATATAATTCTAATCAAGTTTACTAATATTTCATTCAAGAAACTGAAAATTGTGGCAAATAATGTTCACAAATATGTTTCACTAAGTATATGAAACTAACGGAAACTCCTGTAAAATAGGGATCCCCAGGGGGTAATACCCAAGTCATAATAGTTTCACAATTTTTTTATTAAACACCTTAAGAATTTCCATAGAGTATACAAATTTGATTCTATTATATCCAGAATTTTGAAGATTTTTCAAATTCATTCTCCTATTTGACCTATGTAGCCCCGAAAGTAAACATTCCCAGGGGTGTTCAAGACTAATGGATATGATATTAAAATGCTATACCATTAGGCTAATTAATCAATAAACCAGAAAGTTTTGATATGGTCCAACGAAATATTAAATAATGAAATGCCATTATGGATGTAAATATTTTTCCTATATAAACTATAGTAAAAGTATTGACCCCTGTCCCCAAAAACACATGTCCTATACCACATTACATATAATTTATTTTATAACTTTTACTTTTAAGACCTAAATTCAATCTATAAATGTATTCAATACCTCCATTCTCTCCTCCAATTTTAAAAGAAATTTTTGAATTTTTACCATTTGTCCAATTTAATTTTAAACCCCATGCAACACATACCAAAATCCAGGTAGTCAAAACATAATTACTAATACTTCATTCTGGGTAATAATACTAACCAAATGTAATAAACTTTTTTTCCAATAAATTGATAATTTTGAAGTTTTAGCGCCAAGCTATAGACTTTGAAACTCATTTCATGAAAATCCGATTGGGAACCTGTTTAAACTTTCTGCCTCATAGAAAATTGAATGTTAAAATGTTCGAAGTGTTTTATCTATCAAAAATGTATTATAATTTGAAAAGTTTTGATTTTATTTCCATTACAAATGAGCCAAATAACGCCGTCCTTTAAAAAGCAATTTCGTGGAATAATTGATTCATAAACTTATAAACTGATAAAGTAAAAATTCTTACTAGAATACCCAAGCATATGACTTATCCTAAAAAATGCAAAATAACTGGAAATATGTACATAGTCCCATTATTAAATAAATATGAGAATGATTCTAAAACTTATGTGAGGAAAAGGGTTTACTTTGATATTGACCACCAAGTAAGATGAATTTATGGAGCGTAACTGCGATTTGGTAAGTATATATATAAATTAAAAATGCCCTTAATTTTAACCATACCAATACATTGATGATTCTGAATATAAAGGTCGTTTTACATATTTATTTTTCTGAACCATGATGTTAATCAAATCATCTACATGTATAAGCAATGTCATTCGGTTATTCTAAAATAGTTTATATTGTATAAACAATCGTAAATATCTAGTCAACAAATGCTTGAATGTTACAGTGTTGTTTTATCTGTCAGTAGTACAAAATGTGATTACTCCCCCAATGGTTTAATTAAGTGATTGCAAGAGAAAAATATAAAGGGGTAATAAAATATTTCATTTATCTCAAGACATTTTTCTGTCTCAAATAACTCGAGATTGTAATGGACATTGCATATCAATAAATTTGTCCAAGATTTCATTTGTCCTAGCCAAAGACACATAGTTTACAAATACATAACAGATTAATCTCATAATGCGTATTTGTGAGGATAAAAACTTGTTTTTGACAAACTTTTAATCGGTATATCACTAATATTTTAATCTTACTAGAAATTTAAATATTTCATTTCGAATTGTTCCCACTTATACAAATGCAAGTTTGCATGAACAATCAGATTAAAATACAATACAACCTACATGTTCTAAGATTTTACTTCATTTGATTGTTTTTTATAGTAAATAAGGAACAAGAATTCAATATCAAAATATTTTGGGTTAAACATCTTCTCATACTCGTAACATACTTCAAATTATCCTACTCCTTTTGAAACATACATAGAAATATTCATATTAGTAAAATGTGCCAGTAATAACCTATGACAAAAGTACTGTGTTTGTATAAAAGAAATGTTTACAACGTAATTTTGAATTAGTTCAGGAACGTCTGATGTTTTCCATTTATGACAGTCAACAAAATGGTAATGTATTTGTTAATCTTAAATAATTAAATGACCTATTACAAATTCGTTAGGTAGAATATATATTTAATATATCACGTACAAACTCCCTTAATTATATTTAAAACATATTTATGTTCACCTTTTACATGAAATGCCGTGTTAGGTAATCAAACACCTCAAATAATTTTGCAATTATTAATGTTATAAAGAATTCAAAAGATGGTAAAATAACCATTCTTGGACTATGTCAGTTAAACCATAGATATTTAACACTCCGAAAAACTTATTCAATACAAAGTATATGATGGTACTTCAATATTTATTAATAGTACTCTTCAATACATTTTTAGGATGGGTTTCTAGTAAAATTTATTTAATATACTAACCTGAATACTAAAAATGGAATGTTTCAAAGAATTTTGAATTCTTCCGTTTTGACATTCTTTTACCAAAAATTTTATGGGGGAAAAAATCCATTACTGAACATCAATTTTACTAATCGATGTTACTTAGTCTTTGAAACTTGTATACCACCAGGGTCATGGAATTAATTTCTGGACACTTCCATCTATGAAGAGTATTTTATTTTCCTGTATATGAAACTCGAGAAGGGGATTTTGAAGTAAACGTGAATGTGATCCCTTTTCGCCCCCCCCCCCCTCATCGAGAAAGGACCACCTACCAAGAAAATAAAAATATTTCGACTTTGGCCATGGAGGGGGTTTCTATATTTTTTGTAGAAGTCGAAAAAATATAAACTGTTTATGAATGACAATGACTGAAAAAAGTTAATTGCAATACGAATGCGAGTTAATGTTGAAATTAGCGAAAGTCACTATTTTACCATTGTTGGACGTCTTACAATTCCAGTTAGAATGTTTAAGGAGCTCCAATCCTCAAGTGACCACGCAAATATCGCGCGTGACTACAGTTATTTGCGTGGTCACTTGAGGACTGGAGCTCCTAAAACATTCTAACTGGAATCGGATTAAGATAGCACAGTACAATACATGTACCTTAATAAGGAAATTTCTTACCGTATATTTACAGTATAAGTGTATTTATAGGGTGATTATATTACTGACACATTGTATATCTACATGTAACATCGTAGCTTAAATTGGATGTCTTTGACGACGAGCATATGGAAATAATTATCATTACAAAATTTGACATATCTTATCTTATAACAAGAAATCAAATACCCGTAAAATCTAGCTGCTGGTTTTATTGGTAATCTTTGGCGTCAAACTGCAACGTAGCACAGATTTCAACAATTGTTGAGATATACGCTTTTCGATGGCGCCACAGCATTCCGATAACACGGTAGATTTTCATACTGCGTATGACATGTTCTACTCTAACCCTGTATTTACTCAAAATATTATTGAAACATTGGCATTTTCGACGCTGTCTAACATTTCTGTTCAACATCTGCTGTTGTCTGTATGATGTGATAAATGGGTATCTGTTTGGAAAATTTTTGTCTCCGAGTATTACACAATCATTCGGAAAGTCCAGCTCCATGTTTGCACCTATATTGGGTAAAAAATTCAAAATTTGAGCGTCATTTTGGTGACCTGGAAACCAACTTCTTACAAAACCGAAGAATACAATTATTATCTATGATAACTATCATGTTGATACAATGACAGTGCCTGTGACCACTATAGTATAGGGCCAATCACAATTGTGAATTATATGGTCCCCACCCTCCAGGGGGCTGTGGGAGGGGCCAAAAGGGGTAAAATTGAATAAAATTTCAAAAATCTTCTTCTCTACTCACAGATGTGGTAGAATCAAATACTCTTCATAGATAGAAAGGTCTTAAGGTCCTTTACAAAAATTGTGAATTATATGACCCTGGGGTGTCTAATTTCCCCCTGGGGAGGGGGTTAAGTTTATTATAGTTTATATTGGGAAAACACATTTTTGCGCATTATTTGGTCATTTGTAATAGGAAATGAGTCAAATGTTGTCAGAATTATCAGTATGTGATGGCCATTTAATCTTTTTAACAAATTTTCTATGACTGACCCCCAGGGGCCTTCGGGCGGGGTCAAAAGGGGTCAAATTGGCTAAAACTTCAAAAATCTTTTTATTGGAAACAAGTCAAATTTGGTTAGAATTATTAGCCCGAGATAGCATTTTAATATCATATCCACATTGGTCCTGGCCGACCCCCTTGGGGCAGAGGGGCGGGGCCAAAAAAGGTCAAATAGGCTAAAACTTCAAAAATCTTCTTTTAAAATTCTGGAAATGGAGTAATCAAATACACTTTATAGATGAAAAGGTCTTAAAGTTTGTTTATAGAAATTGTAAATTATATGACCCTGGGGTCTCCTGTTTCCGCTTGGGGAGGGGGTCAAGTTTACTATAGTTTATATAGGAAAAAGACATTAATGAGCATTTTTTGCTCAATTTTCGTGGGAAATGAGTCAAACTTGGTTAGAATTATTAGCCTGAGATAGCATTTTAATATCATATCCACATTAGTCTTGGCCGACCCCCTGGGGGCAGAGGGGCGGGGCTAAAAAATGGTCAAATAGGCTAAAACTTCAAAAATCTTCTAAAATTCTGGATATAGTAGAATCAAATAACTATAGATGGAAAGGTCTTAAGGTGTTTTATAAAAATTGTGAATTATATGACCTTGGGGTCTCATGTTACCCCCTGGGGAGGGGCCGAGTTTCCTTTAGTTTATATAGGAATAGCGAAATTTTTGGTTCATGTAAAATGCTATAGGATGACAACCGGATATGACGTTTCCGTCATTCAGCGTCCCTGGACATCATTTGACTGAACCCAATCTGCATGTATTTGGCTGGAAATCGAGTGTTGAAGGTATTTTGCTTGTATTTTATAAATATTTGGTAGCTATTTTTAGTACGGAGGCCTTTCTGTCTTGATAACGACACTGTAAATTGGTGGATTTTGTTGAAAAAAATCACATTACACATATGTTGTTAATATAGCTTAGCACATGAACCAATATCTTAGAAAGTGATTATACAGAAGATGTTTTTGTCACGATTATGACACAGGGGCTTGGGGCAGTATGACACAGGGGCTAGGGTCCTGGCCCGGGGGGGGGGGGGGGGGGGGGGGGGGGGGGTGTACATGTAAGAGGTCTGGTGACTTAGAATATTTAGAATATTATGTGTATTTCAATGATATTTAGTAAACTTCTCTGAATTCGCGTGATACTCTGTGATTAGGAGTTATTCAAGCCTAATAATCTCTTTCCCTGTATTTATCTATTTATCATAATTACTATTCTATTTATCTGTATATGTAAGTCAAATATTTTATATATAAATTCATCAAATGGATATAGTGTTGTTTGGTTCTGTAAAATAAACAGTATAGTCTTCTTTTTCAAAATTAAATGTTTAAGACTGGTCAGGAATAGGTAATAGATTCAGGCTGTAGGACGGTGGTTTTTATTTTGATACTCTGGGTTCCTCCAAGTATTGACACATCCTTAAATGGCCATGAACCCTAATCGATCTATATAAAACACTTTCTGTTTTTGTGTTCATTAATCAGCTACTTTAACTCTTTCATTTTAGTCATTTATTTATTAATTTATACATTTCTTCTGTTTCAGCCGAGCTTTGACCATGGTACCTTTTGGGCCGACCAGTTTAACAGCTTTTTCCTGACATGAAGACAGCGCCAAGGGGAGTTAACTCATTTCATGAAAATACTAGACAGAGTTACCTTTCCATAATTGACCTGAGTATTTAATTGTGAGTATAATTTGTTTTTTTTTTCTCTATACATTTCTCTCATATACCTCTTTGGTTCAATTATCAGTGTTATTAATTTCTTCGAGATGGATAGTCGAGTGAAATTCGAGTTATCTCCCTTCCATTGTCTGTACATTTGTAGGTCTCTGGTAAACGGGTTTTTTTTAGCAGTGAGATGGTGCAAATTTAGAGGTGAATTGTGTAATTCTTTCACTTCCAGATCTTGTAACTGACTAGTATACATCAATATGTGAGTGAAGGATAAGTTTAATTCTATTTTTCAAAACCATTTTCTTTCTAATAGCCACGATTCTTTAGTTCTGTCCAGTTTTTCGGGTTCAAATGTTGCTCTAGATTTGATTTTATCTGTCCTTGGAATCCTTCAGAGGTTAATAATTCCCTTTTTTACATCAATTGGTATACATTTGTAATTTTAGAATACATCTGATTCAGAAAATCAGGGCAAATTTGAAATTTTTGGGGCTATTTTGTATCCATATTTCATTAGCTGCACCGTATTTTCTCTGTGTTATATCAGATATATTATGACATAATATGTTATAATCATTTCTTTATGATATTCTATTGTTTACTAAGTTATATATCTATAGTATTGAGCCAGTTCTGGAACTTTGATTTGCTTAATTGTTCAGTTCTGGATATTTTTTGCTAGAAATTCCAAAAATGGGGGGTGGGGGTAAAGAATATGAGTTATCTCCCCCTGACCTCCAAGTTTAATTCAATTGGTCATATTTCCCTGTAGTACACTAACTATACTATAGTTATAAGTAAAAGTCAAAAGTCTAGGTTCAAATTTCATTGAAATATTTAAATTTTTATTTCAAAAACTGTTTCAATTCTCATAATTTTTCTTACAGGAATCTTCATCGTCGATACGAGTACACAGCTTGCAGTACCAGACCAACCCATGCAGCGAGCAAACTCCCATTTTGGAATCAGACCTTATGGACATGTAGCTTTCCAAAAATGGTAAATTTGAAAAATATGTAAAATGCTATAGGGACCGCAGAATCAAACCAAAAATAGATTCCTGGAAATCCCCTTTTGGGCACAAGATTTCATAGAGAGTGAATGTTTCGGAGCCTGCTGATTGGGTATCCAGGGTGCATCAGTTTCAAATGTTTAATGTGTGGGTTGGGCAATACATGTAGATGTAAAATATATAAAGAAATTTTAAAATTCTGTCAAGTGTGTGTCTGACAGGGGGAGGTAATCAATATTAGAATTTCATGAATATTTTGGTCAATTTTTGGTGCGGAATTCAACATAAGATGGCACCCCCCACATAAAAGTTTAGCAAGATGGTAGATCTTTATTTCTTTTTATTCACAGGTATGCGAGATGCCATTCTTCAAAATTAGTGACAGGTGACCAGACTTGAAAACTCCATTTAACCTTGACAGCGGCAAACGTTAATATATCGTATATAGCGAAATCATTTGGTTCTGCGGTCTCTATAGGATGACAACCGGATATGACGTTTCCGTCATTCAGCGTCCCTGGACACCATTTGACTGAACCCAATCTGCATGTATTTGGCTGGAAATCGAGTGTTGAAGGTATTTTGCTTGTATTTTATAAATATTTGGTAGCTATTTTTAGTACGGAGGCCTTTCTGTCTTGATAACGACACTGTAAATTGGTGGATTTTGTTGAAAAAAATCACATTACACATATGTTGTTAATATAGCTTAGCACATGAACCAATATCTTAGAAAGTGATTATACAGAAGATGTTTTTGTCACGATTATGACACAGGGGCTTGGGGCAGTATGACACAGGGGCTAGGGTCCTGGCCCGGGGGGGGGGGGGGGGGGGGGGGGTACATGTAAGAAGTCTGGTGACTTAGAATATTTAGAATATGATGTGTATTTCAATGATATTTAGTAAACTTCTCTGAATTCGCGTGATACTCTGTGATTAGGAGTTATTCAAGCCTAATAATCTCTTTCCCTGTATTTATCTATTTATCATAATCACTATTCTATTTATCTGTATATGTAAGTCAAATATTTTATATATAAATTCATCAAATGGATATAGTGTTGTTTGGTTCTGTAAAATAAACAGTATAGTCTTCTTTTTCAAAATTAAATGTTTAAGACTGGTCAGGAATAGGTAATAGATTCAGGCTGTAGGACGGTGGTTTTTATTTTGATACTCTGGGTTCCTCCAAGTATTGACACATCCTTAAATGGCCATGAACCCTAACCGATCTATATAAAACACTTTCTGTTTTTGTGTTCATTAATCAGCTACTTTAACTCTTTCATTTTAGTCATTTATTTATTAATTTATACATTTCTTCTGTTTCAGCCGAGCTTTGACCATGGTACCTTTTGGGCCGACCAGTTTAACAGCTTTTTCCTGACATGAAGACAGCGCCAAGGGGAGTTAACTCATTTCATGAAAATACTAGACAGAGTTACCTTTCCATAATTGACCTGAGTATTTAATTGTGTGAGTATAATTTGTTTTTTTTTCTCTCTATACATTTCTCTCATATACCTCTTTGGTTCAATTATCAGTGTTATTAATTTCTTCGAGATGGATAGTCGAGTGAAATTCGAGTTATCTCCCTTCCATTGTCTGTACATTTGTAGGTCTCTGGTAAACGGGTTTTTTTTAGCAGTGAGATGGTGCAAATTTAGAGGTGAATTGTGTAATTCTTTCACTTCCAGATCTTGTAACTGACTAGTATACATCAATATGTGAGTGAAGGATAAGTTTAATTCTATTTTTCAAAATCATTTTCTTTCTAATAGCCACGATTCTTTAGTTCTGTCCAGTTTTTCGGGTTCAAATTTTGCTCTAGATTTGATTTTATCTGTCCTTGGAATCCTTCAAAGGTTGATAATTCCTTTTTGTTTACATCAGTTGGTATACATTTGTAATTTTAGAATCATCTGATTCAGAAAATCAGGGCAAATTTGAAATTTTTGGGGCTATTTTGTATCCATATTTCATTAGCTGCACCGTAATTTCTCTGTGTTATATCAGATATATTATGACATAATATGTTATAATCATTTCTTTATGATATTCTATTGTTTACTAAGTTATATATCTATAGTATTGAGCCAGTTCTGGAACTTTGATTTGCTTAATTGTTCAGTTCTGGATATTTTTTGCTAGAAATTCCAAAAATGGGGGGGTGGGGGTAAAGAATATGAGTTATCTCCCCCTGACCTCCAAGTTTAATTCAATTGGTCATATTTCCCTGTAGTACACTAACTATACTATAGTTATAAGTAAAAGTCAAAAGTCTAGGTTCAAATTTCATTGAAATATTTAAACTTTTATTTCAAAACTGTTTCAATTCTCATAATTTTTCTTACAGGAATCTTCATCGTCGATACGAGTACACAGCTTGCAGTACCAGACCAACCCATGCAGCGAGCAAACTCCCATTTTGGAATCAGACCTTATGGACATGTAGCTTTCCAAAAATGGTAAATTTGAAAAATATGTAAAATGCTATAGGGACCGCAGAATCAAACCAAAAATAGATTCCTGGAAATCCCCTTTTGGGCACAAGATTTCATAGAGAGTGAATGTTTCGGAGCCTGCTGATTGGGTATCCAGGGTGCATCAGTTTCAAATGTTTAATGTGTGGGTTGGGCAATACATGTAGATGTAAAATATATAAAGAAATTTTAAAATTCTGTCAAGTGTGTGTCTGACAGGGGGAGGTAATCAATATTAGAATTTCATGAATATTTTGGTCAATTTTTGGTGCGGAATTCAACATAAGATGGCACCCCCCACATAAAAGTTTAGCAAGATGGTAGATCTTTATTTCTTTTTATTCACAGGTATGCGAGATGCCATTCTTCAAAATTAGTGACAGGTGACCAGACTTGAAAACTCCATTTAACCTTGACAGCGGCAAACGTTAATATATCGTATATAGCGAAATCATTTGGTTCTGCGGTCTCTATAGGATGACAACCGGATATGACGTTTCCGTCATTCAGCGTCCCTGGACACCATTTGACTGAACCCAATCTGCATGTATTTGACTGGAAATCGAGTGTTGAAGGTATTTTGCTTGTATTTTATAAATATTTGGTAGCTATTTTTAGTACGGAGGCCTTTCTGTCTTGATAACGACACTGTAAATTGGTGGATTTTGTTGAAAAAAATCACATTACACATATGTTGTTAATATAGCTTAGCACATGAACCAATATCTTAGAAAGTGATTATACAGAAGATGTTTTTGTCACGATTATGACACAGGGGCTTGGGGCAGTATGACACAGGGGCTAGGGTCCTGGGGGGGGGGGGGTACATGTAAGAAGTCTGGTGACTTAGAATATTTAGAATATGATGTGTATTTCAATGATATTTAGTAAACTTCTCTGAATTCGCGTGATACTCTGTGATTAGGAGTTATTCAAGCCTAATAATCTCTTTCCCTGTATTTATCTATTTATCATAATCACTATTCTATTTATCTGTATATGTAAGTCAAATATTTTATATATAAATTCATCAAATGGATATAGTGTTGTTTGGTTCTGTAAAATAAACAGTATAGTCTTCTTTTTCAAAATTAAATGTTTAAGACTGGTCAGGAATAGGTAATAGATTCAGGCTGTAGGACGGTGGTTTTTATTTTGATACTCTGGGTTCCTCCAAGTATTGACACATCCTTAAATGGCCATGAACCCTAATCGATCTATATAAAACACTTTCTGTTTTTGTGTTCATTAATCAGCTACTTTAACTCTTTCATTTTAGTCATTTATTTATTAATTTATACATTTCTTCTGTTTCAGCCGAGCTTTGACCATGGTACCTTTTGGGCCGACCAGTTTAACAGCTTTTTCCTGACATGAAGACAGCGCCAAGGGGAGTTAACTCATTTCATGAAAATACTAGACAGAGTTACCTTTCCATAATTGACCTGAGTATTTAATTGTGAGTATAATTTGTTTTTTTTTCTCTATATATTTCTCTCATATACCTCTTTGGTTCAATTATCAGTGTTATTAATTTCTTCGAGATGGATAGTCGAGTGAAATTCGAGTTATCTCCCTTCCATTGTCTGTACATTTGTAGGTCTCTGGTAAACGGGTTTTTTTTAGCAGTGAGATGGTGCAAATTTAGAGGTGAATTGTGTAATTCTTTCACTTCCAGATCTTGTAACTGACTAGTATACATCAATATGTGAGTGAAGGATAAGTTTAATTCTATTTTTCAAAACCATTTTCTTTCTAATAGCCACGATTCTTTAGTTCTGTCCAGTTTTTTCGGGTTCAAATGTTGCTCTAGATTTGATTTTATCTGTCCTTGGAATCCTTCAGAGGTTAATAATTCCCTTTTTTACATCAATTGGTATACATTTGTAATTTTAGAATCATCTGATTCAGAAAATCAGGGCAAATTTGAAATTTTTGGGGCTATTTTGTATCCATATTTTATTAGCTGCACCGTAATTTCTCTGTGTTATATCAGATATATTATGACATAATATGTTATAATCATTTCTTTATGATATTCTATTGTTTACTAAGTTATATATCTATAGTATTGAGCCAGTTCTGGAACTTTGATTTGCTTAATTGTTCAGTTCTGGATATTTTTTGCTAGAAATTCCAAAAATGGGGGGTGGGGGTAAAGAATATGAGTTATCTCCCCCTGACCTCCAAGTTTAATTCAATTGGTCATATTTCCCTGTAGTACACTAACTATACTATAGTTATAAGTAAAAGTCAAAAGTCTAGGTTCAAATTTCATTGAAATATTTAAATTTTTATTTCAAAACTGTTTCAATTCTCATAATTTTTCTTACAGGAATCTTCATTGTCGATACGAGTACACAGCTTGCAGTACCAGACCAACCCATGCAGCGAGCAAACTCCCATTTTGGAATCAGACCTTATGGACATGTAGCTTTCCAAAAATGGTAAATTTGAAAAATATGTAAAATGCTATAGGGACCGCAGAATCAAACCAAAAATAGATTCCTGGAAATCCCCTTTTGGGCACAAGATTTCATAGAGAGGTGAATGTTTCGGAGCCTGCTGATTGGGTATCCAGGGTGCATCAGTTTCAAATGTTTAATGTGTGGGTTGGGCAATACATGTAGATGTAAAATATATAAAGAAATTTTAAAATTCTGTCAAGTGTGTGTCTGACAGGGGGAGGTAATCAATATTAGAATTTCATGAATATTTTGGTCAATTTTTGGTGCGGAATTCAACATAAGATGGCACCCCCCACATAAAAGTTTAGCAAGATGGTAGATCTTTATTTCTTTTTATTCACAGGTATGCGAGATGCCATTCTTCAAAATTAGTGACAGGTGACCAGACTTGAAAACTCCATTTAACCTTGACAGCGGCAAACGTTAATATATCGTATATAGCGAAATCATTTGGTTCTGCGGTCTCTATAGGATGACAACCGGATATGACGTTTCCGTCATTCAGCGTCCCTGGACACCATTTGACTGAACCCAAATTGCATGTATTTGACTGGAAATCGAGTGTTGAAGGTATTTTGCTTGTATTTTATAAATATTTGGTAGCTATTTTTAGTACGGAGGCCTTTCTGTCTTGATAACGACACTGTAAATTGGTGGATTTTGTTGAAAAAAATCACATTACACATATGTTGTTAATATAGCTTAGCACATGAACCAATATCTTAGAAAGTGATTATACAGAAGATGTTTTTGTCACGATTATGACACAGGGGCTTGGGGCAGTATGACACAGGGGCTAGGGTCCTGGCGGGGGGGGGGGGGGTACATGTAAGAAGTCTGGTGACTTAGAATATTTAGAATATGATGTGTATTTCAATGATATTTAGTAAACTTCTCTGAATTCGCGTGATACTCTGTGATTAGGAGTTATTCAAGCCTAATAATCTCTTTCCCTGTATTTATCTATTTATCATCAATCACTATTCTATTTATCTGTATATGTAAGTCAAATATTTTATATATAAATTCATCAAATGGATATAGTGTTGTTTGGTTCTGTAAAATAAACAGTATAGTCTTCTTTTTCAAAATTAAATGTTTAAGACTGGTCAGGAATAGGTAATAGATTCAGGCTGTAGGACGGTGGTTTTTATTTTGATACTCTGGGTTCCTCCAAGTATTGACACATCCTTAAATGGCCATGAACCCTAATCGATCTATATAAAACACTTTCTGTTTTTGTGTTCATTAATCAGCTACTTTAACTCTTTCATTTTAGTCATTTATTTATTAATTTATACATTTCTTCTGTTTCAGCCGAGCTTTGACCATGGTACCTTTTGGGCCGACCAGTTTAACAGCTTTTTCCTGACATGAAGACAGCGCCAAGGGGAGTTAACTCATTTCATGAAAATACTAGACAGAGTTACCTTTCCATAATTGACCTGAGTATTTAATTGTGAGTATAATTTGTTTTTTTTTCTCTATACATTTCTCTCATATACCTCTTTGGTTCAATTATCAGTGTTATTAATTTCTTCGAGATGGATAGTCGAGTGAAATTCGAGTTATCTCCCTTCCATTGTCTGTACATTTGTAGGTCTCTGGTAAACGGGTTTTTTTTAGCAGTGAGATGGTGCAAATTTAGAGGTGAATTGTGTAATTCTTTCACTTCCAGATCTTGTAACTGACTAGTATACATCAATATGTGAGTGAAGGATAAGTTTAATTCTATTTTTCAAAACCATTTTCTTTCTAATAGCCACGATTCTTTAGTTCTGTCCAGTTTTTCGGGTTCAAATGTTGCTCTAGATTTGATTTTATCTGTCCTTGGAATCCTTCAGAGGTTAATAATTCCCTTTTTTACATCAATTGGTATACATTTGTAATTTTAGAATCATCTGATTCAGAAAATCAGGGCAAATTTGAAAAATTTTTGGGGCTATTTTGTATCCATATTTTATTAGCTGCACCGTAATTTCTCTGTGTTATATCAGATATATTATGACATAATATGTTATAATCATTTCTTTATGATATTCTATTGTTTACTAAGTTATATATCTATAGTATTGAGCCAGTTCTGGAACTTTGATTTGCTTAATTGTTCAGTTCTGGATATTTTTTGCTAGAAATTCCAAAAATGGGGGGTGGGGGGTAAAGAATATGAGTTATCTCCCCCTGACCTCCAAGTTTAATTCAATTGGTCATATTTCCCTGTAGTACACTAAACTATACTATAGTTATAAGTAAAAGTCAAAAGTCTAGGTTCAAAATTTCATTGAAATATTTAAACTTTTATTTCAAAACTGTTTCAATTCTCATAATAATTTTTCTTACAGGAATCTTCATTCGTCGATACGAGTACACAGCTTGCAGTACCAGACCAACCCATGCAGCGAGCAAACTCCCATTTTGGAATCAGACCTTGAAATGGACATAGTGACAGTGACCAGACTTGAAAACTCCAAAAACCTTGACAGCGGTAAATTTAAAAATATATGTAAAATTTGGTAAAATGCTATAGGATGACAACCGGATATGACGTTTCCGTCATTCAGCGTCCCTGGACACCATTTGACTGAACCCAATCTGCATGTATTTGACTGGAAATCGAGTGTTGAAGGTATTTTGCTTGTATTTTATAAATATTTGGTAGCTATTTTTAGTACGGAGGCCTTTCTGTCTTGATAACGACACTGTAAATTGGTGGATTTTGTTGAAAAAAATCACATTACACATATGTTGTTAATATAGCTTAGCACATGAACCAATATCTTAGAAAGTGATTATACAGAAGATGTTTTTGTCACGATTATGACACAGGGGCTTGGGGCAGTATGACACAGGGGCTAGGGTCCTGGCCCGGGGGGGGGGGGGGGGTACATGTAAGAAGTCTGGTGACTTAGAATATTTAGAATATGATGTGTATTTCAATGATATTTAGTAAACTTCTCTGAATTCGCGTGATACTCTGTGATTAGGAGTTATTCAAGCCTAATAATCTCTTTCCCTGTATTTATCTATTTATCATAATCACTATTCTATTTATCTGTATATGTAAGTCAAATATTTTATATATAAATTCATCAAATGGATATAGTGTTGTTTGGTTCTGTAAAATAAACAGTATAGTCTTCTTTTTCAAAATTAAATGTTTAAGACTGGTCAGGAATAGGTAATAGATTCAGGCTGTAGGACGGTGGTTTTTATTTTGATACTCTGGGTTCCTCCAAGTATTGACACATCCTTAAATGGCCATGAACCCTAACCGATCTATATAAAACACTTTCTGTTTTTGTGTTCATTAATCAGCTACTTTAACTCTTTCATTTTAGTCATTTATTTATTAATTTATACATTTCTTCTGTTTCAGCCGAGCTTTGACCATGGTACCTTTTGGGCCGACCAGTTTAACAGCTTTTTCCTGACATGAAGACAGCGCCAAGGGGAGTTAACTCATTTCATGAAAATACTAGACAGAGTTACCTTTCCATAATTGACCTGAGTATTTAATTGTGAGTATAATTTTTTTTTTTTCTCTATACATTTCTCTCATATACCTCTTTGGTTCAATTATCAGTGTTATTAATTTCTTCGAGATGGATAGTCGAGTGAAATTCGAGTTATCTCCCTTCCATTGTCTGTACATTTGTAGGTCTCTGGTAAACGGGTTTTTTTAGCAGTGAGATGGTGCAAATTTAGAGGTGAATTGTGTAATTCTTTCACTTCCAGATCTTGTAACTGACTAGTATACATCAATATGTGAGTGAAGGATAAGTTTAATTCTATTTTTCAAAATCATTTTCTTTCTAATAGCCACGATTCTTTAGTTCTGTCCAGTTTTTCGGGTTCAAATGTTGCTCTAGATTTGATTTTATCTGTCCTTGGAATCCTTCAGAGGTTAATAATTCCCTTTTTTACATCAATTGGTATACATTTGTAATTTTAGAATCATCTGATTCAGAAAATCAGGGCAAATTTGAAATTTTTGGGGCTATTTTGTATCCATATTTTATTAGCTGCACCGTAATTTCTCTGTGTTATATCAGATATATTATGACATAATATGTTATAATCATTTCTTTATGATATTCTATTGTTTACTAAGTTATATATATATCTATAGTATTGAGCCAGTTCTGGAACTTTGATTTGCTTAATTGTTCAGTTCTGGATATTTTTTGCTAGAAATTCCAAAAATGGGGGGGTGGGGGTAAAGAATATGAGTTATCTCCCCCTGACCTCCAAGTTTAATTCAATTGGTCATATTTCCCTGTAGTACACTAACTATACTATAGTTATAAGTAAAAGTCAAAAGTCTAGGTTCAAATTTCATTGAAATATTTAAATTTTTATTTCAAAACTGTTTCAATTCTCATAATTTTTCTTACAGGAATCTTCATCGTCGATACGAGTACACAGCTTGCAGTACCAGACCAACCCATGCAGCGAGCAAACTCCCATTTTGGAATCAGACCTTATGGACATGTAGCTTTCCAAAAATGGTAAATTTGAAAAATATGTAAAATGCTATAGGGACCGCAGAATCAAACCAAAAATAGATTCCTGGAAATCCCCTTTTGGGCACAAGATTTCATAGAGAGGTGAATGTTTCGGAGCCTGCTGATTGGGTATCCAGGGTGCATCAGTTTCAAATGTTTAATGTGTGGGTTGGGCAATACATGTAGATGTAAAATATATAAAGAAATTTTAAAATTCTGTCAAGTGTGTGTCTGACAGGGGGAGGTAATCAATATTAGAATTTCATGAATATTTTGGTCAATTTTTGGTGCGGAATTCAACATAAGATGGCACCCCCCCACATAAAAGTTTAGCAAGATGGTAGATCTTTATTTCTTTTTATTCACAGGTATGCGAGATGCCATTCTTCAAAATTAGTGACAGGTGACCAGACTTGAAAACTCCATTTAACCTTGACAGCGGCAAACGTTAATATATCGTATATAGCGAAATCATTTGGTTCTGCGGTCTCTGTATACACGGTTACGAGGTGAAAGTGTGTGCTCCAGGGTTTCTCTTGGCAAAGCATGTGAAATGTTAGTCAAAATATTTGTTAAAGTTTCTGACGTTTCCCCGGTCGACTCAAACAATTCAAATGGATGGTCAGCATATATAGTAAACACATCTCTTCCCTGCCAGTGGTTTTCAATGTTACCAAATAGCCTATTTCTTATGTTTCTGATAAGATCCGTGGGAATTTGGTTGATAAGGAAAAGGAAGGCAACCAAAAGTTGTCTAAAATCTACATATGGTGGTGGTACAGACACAATAGTAAGAAAAGACCCTGCCCTTCTTGGATCCATTTGCTGAAACAAAGCAAAAGCATTTATGAACAATCTTATTCATTATCAGTGTCCACGATCTGATCTCCAGCAGGATACATTTTAATATCTACATTTACTTGTCACTTCTAATATATAAACTAACCAAGCCAAATTCAAATATATGTGGGTATAAATGACAGCCAAATCTTGGACATTATAACTCTATAAAAAAGACAAGTCAGTCTAAGTCGTGGTTATGTAACAGAATTAGCCTCATTGAATGGTCCCATTAATGTTGAGATCGCAATAATCATTATGCGCGCTAGCACATTATGAATTTGCCCACATGAAGATTATCTGTGAAGCTCTGGCATCTATATAGATAATGATGACATCACACGTAGGAATATACATCTTAGATTTTCATATGATTCGTCAAAGAGGTGACACATCTCTAATCAAAAAGGTAGGAAAATAAGAGGCCCAAGAAGCCTTGACGGTCACCTGAGTGCTGCTACAGAAAGAGCATTGCAAAGTTGGTTAAAATCTGTAAAAAGTAATTACGAATTAGAATCAACTTTAAAGTTGAACCTTCGTATTATAATTTTTTATTTTTTGTTTTTCATTTTGATAGTTAGTGTATTATGTTACCAAACCTTATGCCTAAAATTCCCATTTGCTTTGCCAACGTTAAACAACAAAACCAAACTAGAAGTCAGTCAGCTTCAGATTTTTGAAATTTTAGCCATTTTGACCCCGCCCCTCTGGTCCCTGGGGGTTAGCCAGGACCAATATGGATATGGTGTTAAAATGCTATTTCAGGCTGGCTAATAATTCTAACCCAGTTTGACTCATTTTCTATTAAAACTAGAATATAAGCAAATAATGTTCATAAATGTGTTTTTCCTATATAAGTTATAGTAAATTTGGGTCATTTATCATAGAAAATTAGTTAAATGTTGTCAGAATTATCCATATGAACTGGCCATTGAATCCTATTAACAAATTTTCCATGACTGACTCCCATGGGCCTTAGGGGCGGGGCCAAAAGGAGTCAAATTGGCCAAAACTTCAAAAATCTTCTTCTGAAATTCTGGAACTGCTAGAATTAAATACTCTTCATAGATGGAGAGGTCTTCAGGTCCTTTACAAAAATTGTGAATTATATGACCCTGGGGTTTCATGTTTCCCCCTGGGGAGGGGGTCACGTTTACTATAGTTTACATGTATATAGGAAAACACACATTAATGAATGCTAGTTGCTTGATTCTCATAGGAAATTAATCAAACTGGGTTAGAATTTTTAGCCTAAGATAGCATTTTATTGTCATATCCATATTGGTCCTGGCCGACCCCCAGGGACGTTAAGGGCGGGGCCAAAAGGAGTCAAATAGGCTAAAACTTCAAAACTTATAACACATTTATGAACATTATTTGCTTAGTTTTCATAGGAAATTAGCCGAACTGGGTTAGAATTATTAGCCTGAAATAGCATTTTAACACCAAATCCATATTGGTCCTGGCTGACCCCCAGGGACCAGAGGGGCGGGTCCAAATGGGGTTCAAATAGGCTAAAACTTCAAAAATCTTCTTCTGAATTCACAGATTTGATGGAACCAAGTACTCTTCATAAATTGGAAGGTCTTAAGGCCCATTACAAAAATTGTGAATTTCATGGCCTTGGGATCTCAGATTTTCCCCTGGGAAGGGGGTCAAATTTACTATAGTTTATATAGGAAAAACACATTTATAAACATTATTTGCTTAGTTTTCATAAGAAATAGGCTAATCTGGGTTAGAATTATTAGCCTGAGATAGCATTTTAACACCATATCCATATTGGTCCTGACTGACCCCCAGAGGCCAGAGGGGCGGGGCCAAAATGGCTAAAATTTCAAAAATCTTCTTCTGAATTCACAGTGTTGATGGAACCAAATAATCTTCATAGATTAAAAAGTGAAATTTGTAAAATCGCTGACTTCTTGTTTGGTTTTGTTGTTTAACGTTGGCAAAGCAAATTGGAATTTTAAGCATAAGGTTAGGTAACATAATACACTAACTATCAAAATGAAAAACAAAAAATAAAAATTCTAATACGAAGGTTCAACTTTAAAATTTATTCTGATTCGTAAATACTTTTTACAGATTTGAACCAACTTTGCAATGCTCTTTCTCTAGCAGCACTCAGGTGACCGTCAACGCTTCTTGGGCCTCTTGTTCGTTTTGTGGTATAAACATAATACACTTACATTTTAAGTAGGAAAAGATGTATACTCACGAAAGAATGGCAAACAGTGACGTTCAAATGATGTTTATATCAACGTATAAAACTTCTTAATCGCTCGTGCAACACACGTCTGTGTCACGTACTGATACACGTGTCGTTACGTGAATTATACTGATAGGTGACGGGTATACAAATCACTACTACATTAATATAATATAGCATGCTTAATGAAGTGGAGAACAAAGACTGTTTAAACAAAAGGAAAGAGAGAAATCAAATTAAAATTCATATACAAACAAGGGCCCAATGGGCCCGAATCGCTCACCTGCAATCTGGTAATTATACATGGTTCATACTTAACAAATAGAATAAATAAGAATTTTTATCATCCCTAAGCACATTAGAGGCCTCTTTGCCTCTTGGTTATTAAAAAAAGTCGTTTAAAGATTTTAGCCTATTTGACCCTGTGACCTTGAATGAAGGTCAAGGTCATTCATTTGAACAAACTTGGTAGCACTCTATCCCAGTATGTCACAGGTCTAATATCAGGTTCCTATGCCTCTTAGTTATTAGAAGAAGTCGTTTACAGATTTTAGCCTTTTTGACCACTGTGACCTTGAATGACGATCAAGGTCATTTATTTGAACAAACTTGGTAGCCCTTGATCCCAGCATGCCACAGGCCCAATATCAGGTCCCTAGGCCTCTTGGTTATTAAGAAGAAGTCGTTTAAAGATTTTAGCTTTTTTGACCCCTGTGACCTTGAATGAAGGTCAAGGTCATTTATTTGAACAAACTTGGTTGCCATCTATCCGAGCATGCCACAGGCCCAATATCAGGTTCCTAGGCCTCTTAGTTATTAAAAAGAAGTCATTTAAAATTTTTAACCTATTCGACCCCTGTGACCTTGAATGAAGGTCAAGGTCATTCATTTGAACAAACTTGGTAGCCCTTCATCTCAGCAAGCTACATGCTCAATATCAGTACCTTGGCCTTCTGGTTCTTGAGGAGAAGTCATTTAAAGATTTTAGCCTTTTTGACCCTTGTGACCTTGAATGAAGGTCAAGGTCATTCATTTGAACAAACTTGGTAGACCTTCATCCCAGCATGCCACAGGCCCAATATCAGGTCCCTAGACCTCTTGGTGATTAAGAAGAAGTCGTTTAAAGATTTTAGCCTTTTTGACCCCTGTGACCTTGAATGAAGGTCAAGGTTATTCATTTGAACAAACTTGGTAGCCTTCATCCCAGCATGCTATAATTCAAATTTCAGGACTCTAGGTCTCCAAGTTTTGGAGAAGAAATTGTTTAAATGGAAAAGTTGACGCCGGAGGGCCAGACAGACGGACGACGGACGGACGACGGACGATGCACCATAGCATAAGCTCACTTGCCCTTCGGGCAGGTGAGCTAAGAATTATACTACATATACTAATTGTACATGTATGTGTGCTAACTTCTTTCATATACATGTATATCTTGTCTATGCTTGCAGGTGATTTTAAGCAAGCGAACGTCAAAAAATGTACCTTTTGGAAGACCGGAAATTCTCCGAAAAAAAATCTTCGAGCCTATCAAATACATCCTTGTTCTTGGGATGAAATTATATTCGAAATAATTGATAACAAAAACCAGTTTTCAGTATCAGCTCGCGAGTTGTACAACACTGCTTCTACCAGTCAATTGAAAAGTAGACTTTCCACAAAGTTATCAAAGCTAATGAAAGAACCAAATGATGACGCTGAAATCAGGTAAAAGCACATCAACACATGCATAATATAATTCAATTTTAATAAAAGTAACAGCACAGGTTTACGACGCGCGCAAAAAAAAAAAACCCCCAAGGTCATTCATTCATTTTTGAATAAACTTTGATAGCCCTCCATCCAAGCATGCTACATGTCCAATTCCAGTACCCCCCCCCCCATTGGGGCATTCTAGTTCACTTGGAGAGGAAGAAGTCATTTAAAAGATTTTAGCCTATTTGGACCCCCTTGACCTTTAATGGAAGATCAAGGTCATTCATTGGGAACACAAACTTGGTTTGCACTTTCATCCCAGCCATTGCCAGGCAGGCCAGGTCGCTATTGACTTGTGGTTTTTTAAATGAAATTTGATATCAGGTCGCTATTGCCTTTTGGTTTTTTAAG